>NW_025534323.1:220000-222741 GCF_020615455.1 Coregonus clupeaformis
GAATAATCTGAAGTCTTGTTTGGTCACATTATTTACTATAAAACTGTGGAATAATCTGAAGTCTTGTTTGGTCACATTATTTACTATAAAACTGTGGAATAATCTGAAGTCTTGTTAGGTCAGATTATTTACGATATTACTTTGGAATAATCTGAAGTATTTCTACATTTTTCATGAATACCCATGTATTTTTCTGCATACACTAATATATTGTAATATACAGTATGCCAATTAGCAGACACTTTTATCCAAATCCATTTACAGTCATTGATTTACGGGTGAAACAAACCCACTATCCTGACGTTGCAAGTGCCATGCTCTACCCACTCAGCTACAGAGGACCAAGAGCCATGCTCTACCAACTGAGTTACAGAGGACCGAGAGCCATGCTCTACCCACTGAGTTACAGAGGACCGAGAGCCATGCTCTACCAACTGAGTAACAGAGGACCAAGAGCCATGCTCTACTGAGTTACAGAGGACCAAGAGCCATGCTCTACCAACTGAGTAACAGAGGACCAAGAGCCATGCTCTACTAACTGAGTTACAGAGGTCCAAAAGCCATGCTCTACTAACTGAGTTACAGAGGACCAAGAGCCATGCTCTACTGAGTTACAGAGGACCGAGAGCCATGCTCTACTGAGTTACAGAGGACCAAGAGCCATGCTCTACTGAGTTACAGAGGACCAAGAGCCATGCTCTACAACTGAGTAACAGAGGACCAAGAGCCATGCTCTACTAACTGAGTTACAGAGGTCCAAAAGCCATGCTCTACTAACTGAGTGACAGAGGACAAAGAGCCATGCTCTACTAACTGAGTAACAGAGGACCAAGAGCCATGCTTTACTGAGTAACAGAGGACCAAGAGCCATGCTTTACTGAGTTACAGAGGACCAAGAGCCATGCTTTACTGAGTTACAGAGGACCAAGAGCCATGCTCTACCAACTGAGTTACAGAGGACCAAGAGCCATGCTCTACTGCGTTACAGAGGACCAAGAGCCATGCTCTACCAACTGAGTTACAGAGGACCAAGAGCCATGCTCTACTAACTGAGTTATAGAGGACCAAGCCATGCTCTACTAACTGAGTTAGAGGACCAAGAGCCTGCTCTACTGAGTTACAGAGGACCAAGAGCCATGCTCTACTGAGTTACAGAGGACCAAGAGCCATGCTCTACCAACTGAGTAACAGAGGACCAGAGACATGCTCTACTAACTGAGTTTACAGAGGTCCAAAAGCCATGCTCTACTAACTGAGTGACAGAGGACCAAGAGCCATGCTCTACTAACTGAGTAACAGAGGACCAAGAGCCATGCTTTACTGAGTAACAGAGGACCAAGAGCCATGCTTTACTGAGTTACAGAGGACCAAGAGCCATGCTTTACTGAGTTACAGAGGACCAAGAGCCTGCTCTACCAACTGAGTTACAGGGACCAAGAGCCATGCTATACTGAGTTACAGAGACCAAGAGCCATGCTCTACTAACTGAGTTACAGAGGACCAAGAGCCATGCTCTACTGAGTTACAGAGGACCAAGAGCCATGCTCTACTAACTGAGTTACAGAGGACCAAGAGCCATGCTCTACTGAGTTACAGAGGACCAAGAGCCATGCTCTACTGAGTTACAGAAGGACCAAGAGCCATGCTCTACTGAGTTGCTAGAGGACCAAGAGCCATGCTCTACCAACTGAGTTACAGAGGACCAAAGAGCCATGCTCTACTGAGTTACAGAGGACCAAGAGCCATGCTCTACTAACTGAGTTATAGAGGACCACACACAGCTCCTGTTAACAAACACAGAGCAACATCTCTCAGCGAGCAGCCATGGACACCAGGGAACTACAGAGAGAGGAGAGGAGGGAAAACTGTGGAGGAGAAGAGAGATGGATGGATGGATGGAAGGGGGATGGGGGGGGCAGCACATGGCTGTCAGAGTGTCAGCACCCCCTGCTGGTTTTGGCACACCTCTGGAGACTGCCTCCATATCAGTCCTGCCTCCATATCAGTCCTGCCTCCATATCAGTCCTGCCTCGCTATCAGTCCTGCCTCCATATCTGTCCTGCCTCCATATCGTCCTGCCTCCCATATCTGTCCTGCCTCCATCTGTCCTGCCTCAGACAGGCTCAATGGTCCTCTGTAGCTCGGGGCTGGTAGAGCGGGGCGCTTGTAACGCCAAGGTAGTGGGTCTGCTCGATCTCGGGACCCCCATACACAAAAATATGTACCATCGCGACGACTGTAAGAGTCGCTTTGGATAAAAGCGTCTGCTGAATGGCATAATTATTACGGTTATTATTATAATAGCTGTCCTGCTCCATAGTCCCTATCTTAAGGTGCCTGCATACTAGGTTTGATTTCCTCCTAGCAGAACCTCGGCAACGCAAAGATCTGTGCCAGGCATTCTCCCTTAAAAGACCTTTTGCTTGATATTACTGTTCCCGTATTTCTCAAGTGAAAAAAAATGTGCATTAAAACTAGTCGTCTCTCGGTGAATGACAACAAACACTTCATTGAAGAATCCCCATCCATAGTTCCACTCCCTACTAGGATTAGTACTGTCGGACCAATTACTGACCCAAAAAACATCACAACATTTCGTCATAATATATGCGCAAACTGGATTGGACTAGGAAGCACGCGACAGGCTTTGTGTGGACAACCACACATTTCCTTCTATGTGCAGATGCTGATTGAACAGAGATATGTGTTGGAGTGTGTGTCTGTGTGTGTATGTGTGTGTG
>NW_025534324.1:0-223515 GCF_020615455.1 Coregonus clupeaformis
GTCCGAAATGGCACCCTATTCCCTACATAGTGCATTACTTTTGACCAGAGCCCTAAGTAGTTCACCATATAGGGAATAGGCACTAATGGCCCAATGGACCCTGGTCAAACGTAGTGCACTATGTAGGGAATAGGGTGCCATTTCGGACGCGGTCAGAGTTTGTGTCTAGAGTAAGTGTATGAGGCGTTCCCCCCTGTTGGTCATGTGTTGGAGAGCCCAGAACAGAACACAGACGGGTTTGTTCCTAAAGTGTTCCATCCGAAACGAGTAAATACACACCCCAGAGAGTCTCTCACACACGGCACAGCGGACCTGTCAACATCACTTAACAAGGGATTCATCCTGTCCCCAGGGTGTGTGTGGGAGGGGGGCCTGGGGTGGTGGGTGGGGAGGAGAGGAGTGTGTGTGTTTGCCCTCGCGCACGCCCTTATCTCATTCATACATGACACGTGCCCTTTTACATTAAACAATGTACACACTGTATGTATACTGTGAGAGTGTGTGCGTTTGTGTGTGTGCACGCTTGCATGCCTGTGTGTGTCTGTGTGTGCATGCATACTTGTGTGTCTGCATGTGTGTGTCCACTTGCGTGCATGTGTGTGTGTGTTTCTGAGAACGAGAGAGTCGATGGCATAGGGACACAGTGTTTGAGTGACTGATTGATTCCTCTACACAGCAGAGTAGCTTCAATCCCTCTGGGCATCATCTGTATAGATCTGTGTGGGAGCTGGAACACTGGTCAATACACAGTACCTTATATGAGAGAGAGAGAGAGAGAGAGAGAGAGAGAGAGAGAGAGAGAGAGAGAGAGAGAGAGAGAGAGAGAGAGAGAGAGAGAGAGAGAGAGAGAGAGAGAGAGAGAGAGAGAGAGAGAGAGAGAGAGAGAGAGAGAGAGAGAGAGAGAGAGAGAGAGAGAGAGAGAGAGAGAGAGAGAGAGAGAGAGAGAGAGAGAGGAAGGAGAGGGGGGGAGGGAGAGGGGGGGGGAGAGAGAGAGAGAGAGAGAGAGAGAGAGAGAGAGAGAGAGAGAGAGAGAGAGAGAGAGAGAGAGAGGTGAAGAAATAGAGTGAACTCAAAGCATCAACAATTTTGGGTCAAATAAGGTCTATTGACATCTGATCTTCTCTCATTTGTCATCTGTAAGCTATCCAGCTTGTCCTTGCATTGTCTGTGTTTTGGTGTGTGTGAGTCCTACAGTATATGTGTGTGTTCTACCTATACACTAACTTATTTCACCCTTTACACTAACTTATTTCACTAACTCATTTCACCCTTTCCACCAACCCATTTGCTTGTGCCCCCTGTATAGGACCTGTGTGGGCACCACTCGTGTGACACACTGGGCATGGCCGACGTTGGCACCATCTGCTCACCAGAGAGGAGCTGTGCCGTCATAGAGGACGACGGACTCCATGCCGCCTTCACAGTGGCACACGAGATAGGTGGGCACCGTTCACACACCTGCATACACACATACACACCTGCCATTTTTTAGTGTACGCAAGCACATGCAAACACATCCAAACTTTATTGCTATCACTGTCACCAGGGGTCTCTTCATAGTCCCCAAGTCCAGAGCAGACTCTGGAAAACGCACAGTACTACATAGAGCCATGACTACATGGAACTCTATTCCACATCAAGTAACTCAAGCGAGCAGTAAAATCTGATTTAAGAAAACAGATACAACTACAGTTTATGGAACGAAGCGGACTGTGAAGAGACACAAACACAGGCACACACACACGCATACGCACACACGCTAACACATGTACATTGTAATGTTGTAATATTGTTGTATTGTGGTATTATACATTTTGTATTGTAGATTTGTAATGATAGAGTAGTGGTGTAATAAAGTGTTGTATGTTGTACTGTTTTATTTATTTTTTGTGATGTAGTTGCCTTAATCTTGTTTGGACTCCAGGAAGAGTAGCTGCTGCCTTGGCAGCAGCTAATGGGGATCCTTAATAAATACAAATACAGATACACACTCTCACGAATACAATGCTCATTGTGTAAACAAACACCCCCCCAAAATGATTTGTCTTTCTGTCTGCCTGCCTGTCCATCTCTCTGTCTGTGAACCAAAGGTCACTTGCTGGGCCTGTCCCACGACGACTCCAAGTTCTGCGAAGAGCGTTTCGGCGCCAGCGCGGACAAGCGTCTCATGTCGTCCATCCTGACCTCCATCGACGCCTCCAAACCCTGGAGCCGCTGCACCTCAGCTACCATCACTGACTTCTTTGACGATGGCAACGGTAAGACATGGAGAGGGGGATGAGAGGAGGAGAGCGGGGAAGAATGGCAGGATAGGATAGAGGGGGATGAGAAGAGGAGAGCGGGGAGGAGAGGAGAGAATGAAATCCAGAAGTATTTTGGCACTCCAGGCCTAGAGTTGACTAGCCCTGAACTAATGGTTAGGGAGGTAACCAAGTCTTAATTGTAAAAGTGAGGAGAATACCTCAATGACTTACTTGGTTAAACATTGAGGGTTGGGCTCACCTACTGTACAGAGTTCATGTGCTGTTGTCTTTGCCAAATTGAATCCAATGTCCCTTCACACCTATCGAGTGGCGGATTAGAATGATCGGAGGTTTGATAAACCAGACAGACAAACCGCCTTTGGCATTGGACACCATGTACACAAAAAAGCAATGCACTGATCTGTCCATCCTCTAATTTTTCTATCCTTTCCACTTACCCCTAAACCTTTCTCCTCATTCCATCCTCTCCCCCTCTTCTCTGCCACCCACACCACCTCTCCCTGCCTCCTTCTTTCTCCTTCCCCTTTCTCCTTTCCCCTCCTTTGTAACCTCTTTCTCCCTCCCCTTCTCTTCTTCTAACCTTCCTTCTCCCCTCATTCCATCCTCTTCCCCCCCTCCTCCTTTTTCCTCCTCCCCTCTCCCCCTCTACAGCCGAGTGTCTCCTGGACACTCCTCGCCAGCCCATGCTCGGCTCAGAGGAGCTGCCCGGCCAGAGCTACGACGCTGTGCGCCAGTGCCGCCTGGCGTTTGGGCCTGAGTACACAGTCTGCCCGGGCATGGACGTGTGCGCCCGCCTGTGGTGCGCAGTGATACGCCAGGGCCAGATGGTGTGCCTGACCAAGAAGCTGCCCGCCGTGGAGGGCACGCCGTGTGGCAAGGGCCGCATCTGCCTCCAGGGCAAGTGCGTGGACAAGACCCGGAAGAGACACTACTCGGTAAGGACAGGGCGGAGGGTGAGAGGAAGGGAGGGGAGGGAGGGAATAGGAGGCAACAACGCAATAGGCTGACAGCATAGACAGAGTGGAAGAGCCTAGAGAGGGAAGGAGGGAAGGAGGAAAGGAGGGGATGGGAAGGAGAGGGAGAGTGTTGCGAGAGGGAATGTGAGGCAAACACCGGATAGGTGCAGTGAAATGTGTTGTTTTACAGGATCAGCCATAGTAGTACGGCGCCCTTAGAGCAAATTAGGGTTAAGTGCCTTGCTCAAGGGCACATCGACAGATGTTCACCTTGTCGGCTCGGGTATTCAAACCAGCGACATTTAGGTTACTCACCCAACACTCTAACGGCTAGGCTACCTGCTGACCAATAGGGTGACAACATAGACAAGTCCCTCAAATTATACTACTTGGTGAGAGGAATGAAGGTGTGAGAGAGGGAGGTGTGTAGGGAGAGTGGAGGTAAAGGGGGGCGGGTGTATGGTGGAGTACGGTGAGAGTGCCAACAACAGCAATGAGAGACACTATAACACAAGGAGAGAAGGAATGAGGGAGGGAGTATAGAGAGAGGGAGAGAGAGAATGGGAGGCAGGGATGGAGTTAGGTGAAAGTGTGAATAAGAGCCACAGGAGATATACACTGAGTGTACAAAACATTAAGGACACCTGCTCTTTCAATGACGTAGACTGACCAGGTGAATCCAGGTGAAAGCTATGATCCCTTATTGATGTCACTTGTTAAATCCACTTCAATCATTGTAGATGAAGGGGAGGAGACATGTTAAAGAAGGATATTTTAAGCCTTGAGTCAATTGAGACATGGATTGTGTACATGTGTCATTCAGAGGGTGAATGGGCAAGACAAAATATTTAAGTGCCTTTGAACGGGGTATGGTCGTAGGGGCCAGGCTTAGGGCTGTGGCAGTCGTGACATTTTGTCAGCCGATGAATGTCAAGCAAATAACTGCCGGTCTCACGTAATTGACCGTTAATTACCATAAACATATCATGTTTCTTTAGACCTGTCTAAAATAAATAACAGATTTATTGTGATGGTGTCGCCTATATTACATGGATTTATTAGACTTTTTTAAATGTAGATGTTCCAAAGGTCTGCATCAGTGGCTTCCAAGCATAGCCTACAAGCCACTGATACATCTACATTTTAAAAAGTCTAATAAATCTGTTATTTATTTTAGACAGGTCTAAAGAAACATGATATGAAGAAAAGGTAGTCTACTTCAGAAGAACAGAATAGCATACTCTGAGTTGTCCTTATGTTAGGCCCTGATCTGGCTATGCCATATGGCTGTGGGCTACACTAGTTCAATTAGCAGACAAGATTTGCTTGTGGCATTATTTTATATAATTTTATAGTATGAAGAATACAATTGAACATAGCTGAATAAAATAGAAAGGATATTTTCTCCAAACGATTTGAGGGAGTACGCACATGCGGCTATTCTGAATTGAGAGGCTAACAAAGAAACAGGTACTCCTAAATGCTTCATTTAGAGTTATTTATGTAACTTTAGTTGTGATACAAATGTTGGGCTATATGTTTAGATTTTTAATACATTCTAAGGCTTCATGATGTGACTCTAATGATGATTTGAAAAAAGTTGCATGAAAGGCATGAGCTCTGCTTTGTTTTTTGGGCAGGCTGTACACACTTCATCATTCACAATTTGACAAGCACTTGATAGTGCCCCGAATTTCCCTTTGTGTGGCCGTAATACCCGTAATAAGACGCTTTTCCCGTGGTTCATGTTCATGCCAGTCAGGTAGGCTATACTCCTGTTGTAAAGAGAAGCAATGTGCTTGATATTAGGAAAGTTGAGAAATTAATATAGTAGGCCCAGCCCATAGAAAGCTGATGGGATCCTCCTCTTTTTAATAGAGGCCATCACTCTGTGATGCCTATAGAAATGTTGCGCAGCATGAGCTCATAGCCTCTCATTAAGTGTTTGATTCGATTTTCGATTACATTTGCATTGATGTCAGAATGATTAGAGGGACAATAGAGTGCTGAGTACCAGGCAGTTAGCAAGTTTGGTAGGCTACTAATGACCATCAGCAGCATCAGAGCTTGGAGAAGCATAATTACTGTGACTAAACGGTCACGTAGAACTTGACTGCCGTCATGACTCGTGACTGCCAGTGTGGCGGTAATATTGTCACCGCAACATCCCTAGGTGCAACTCAATATTAGAAAGGTGTTCTTAATGTTTTGTACACTCAGTGTAGCGGTAGAGGGAGGGTAGGAGAGAGTTGGAAAGAATTAGAACGTTTCCGTAACTTTTACTGCACATTGTGATTCATTTGGGCTTTACTGTCACAGACTCAATTAATCTAATTCAGTTGAATTTGATTTGGAACAAGATTACTAGAGGAGTGACTGGGTGTATTTTTGGCAGGTCGGAGAAGGGGGAAAGAATGTTGCTTTTGTAGGTGGGATTACTGTCTCTCCCTCCTCTCAGACTGTTCTCTTAGCAGGCTGTTTCTGTTGAGTCTTTTCAACTTCTGAGTCTCTGAGTTTTCAGTCACTCTTATGACAAGCAGCACAAAACTCACTATACTTTAATGGTCACCACCATTTTGGTTGTCTTTGTTTTGAAACATTACGTTCCAAAAAAATGTTTTGTTCTATTAGAGTTACATTGTAAGAGTATCGCTTAATTATAAATTATTAAAAGGGACATCCGACCAGAATCACTGTCAACAGAATATACATAGGCCTACTGTATATGCTTTGTTCATTCATATTTTGACTTGTGGCTATTGACACTAATGATATGTCAGGCTATAGTCACCTAACTAGAATATAGTTCTAGACCAACTAGACGTCTATATTCAGTGTTGGGGAGTAGTGAACTACATGTAGTGGAACTAGTAATGTAACTACATTTTCCAGTAGCTTGGTGGTAGTTGAACTAAATTAAAATCTTGGTAGTGTTTTGAGTAGTTAATTACTTTATTTTGCCATGTAGTGGTGTAGCTAACTACTGGAACTACAGACTACTTTTTTAGCAAAAATATTATAAAACATTTGTTGTTGGCAAGAATTTCCTTTCTTTTTCAACAGCAGACCTGCCTAATTCTCACTTGAAACATCGTTTTTGTGTTTAATAGGCTAAATTACACATTCTGTTAACTTCTGACTCCAGAGTGATCTGTTCTTGCAATTTGTAGTCTATGACATTTCAGATTTAGTAACTTTAGTTAAGTAAACTATATTTTTCTTAAGGGTAGATTTAGTGTAGCTTAACTTCTTCCAGTGTGCAGTAATTGGTAGCTTGGTAAACTACACTGCCAGTCAAAAGTTTGGACACACCTACTCATTCAAGGGTTTTTCTTTATTTTTACTATTTTTTACATTGTAGAATAATAGTGAAGACATCAAAACTATGAAATAACACATATGGAATCATGTAGTAACCAAAAAAGTGTTAAACAAATCAAAATATATTTTATATTTGAGATTCTTCAAATATCCACCCTTTGCCTTGATGACAGCTTTGCACACTCTTGGCATTAGTGTCTTCACTATTATTATTATTATTCTGCAATGTAGAAAATAGTAAAAAATAAAGAAAAACCCTTGAATGAGTAGGTGTGTCCAAACTTTTGACTGGTACTGTATATCTTCGGAGTAGCTTCCCCAACACTGTCTATATTGTAGATCCAGACCAACTTACTAGACATCTAACTAGAATATGCAGTAGATCTATCTAGACCAACAATCTATTTCAAAGTAATCACAAACAAAATGTTCAATGAAAATATACATGTTTATTTTGGATGGGAAGAGGGGGGAGAGGTGAGGGGATGGGAGGATAGGTGAGGAGAGCTTAGGAGAAGACAGGAGGTTTCACACCTGCTGCAGGGGGATCCCCCTAGGGGGCCTAAGGGTGAAGAGGAGGGGGTACAACGACCCATTGAGAGCTGCAACAAAATGAAAACAGGACAAAGGGAGGTTAATTCTAGGGTCAAAGGTGATTATGTGTTGGGTTAGGGCTATAAAATGTTCTACTCCTGACCTTATTGCTACGTAGCAACTGTCCCTGTATGATTTAATCTCTCTTTCATTCTCGACCATTCTACTCACCAGCCTCTGTCTCCTTCACCAACGCCTCTTTCTCCTCCTTCCTCTTCTCCAACTCCTCCCTCATCCACTCCTTGTCTGCGATGTCCTTCTCTCTCTTCTCTATCGCTCCATTCTTTATGTCCAGGAGTTTGGCTTGATTTGCCAAAGCATCCTCTCTCTCTCCATCCACACTCCGTTTCTTTCCACCTCCTCTGTCTCCTTCCTCAGCCTCTCCTTCTCCAACTTCCTTATCTTTCCCTCTGTCAACTCTTTCTCTTTCGCCAGCTGCGCTCTCACCCTCTCCACCTCCTCTCCCTTCACCACCACCTCCTCCGCCTTCACCTTCACCTCCTCTGCCCAGGTCTGAACATTCTCCTTCTCCCCCCTGACAGCCATCCTCTCTTCCATCAGCCACTCGCTTTTCAGAACGATCTGCCCCCTCTCTCTTCTCAGAATCTTCTCTTCTCTCCCCGCAGTCTTCTCCCTCTTCTCCACCTCCCTCCTTGCCACCTCCACCTTCTTTCTCTCGACTGCCACCTCCTTCCTTTCCTCAGTCACCTCCTTCCTTTCCTCGTTCACCTCCTTCCTCTCCTCTTCCACCTCACTCCTTTCCACCATTACCTGCTCCTCCCTATTCTCCACCTGCACCTCCCTCTTTCCAGCACCTCCTCCCTCCTGTTAAACTCCTCCAACATCCTCATCAACTCCTCCTCCTTCTTCTGGTTAGACTCAGCCCTTTTGATTATCCTCCTCCATGGCTTTGATCTGAAGGACAGTCGGTAAGAATGATACTCCGTAAGTCAGTAAGAGAGTACATGTTCATTTTACAGCCTATTTCAGCCCAACAGTCAGTCGCTGGTCGTGATGACCTACTCAGACCTGGGTTCAAAGACTATTTGACATCTTTCAAATACATTGAGCGTTGCTCTATACTGCTTGGAGTGCCAATCGAGCACAGATAAAGTATTTGAACCCAGGTCTGAACCCACTTCAACTAACAACCCATAGAATAGGAATAAATAGAACCCATAGAATAAACCAAAAGAATGAATCATCAGGTGTAGTGTGATAGAATATAGAATTTGAATGAATTATTGTAATTATATAGGTCGTTAGTTGTAGTGGGATAGAATTTGAATGAAAAGAACCCATAGAATGAATCATTCTAATTCTATGGGTTGATAGTTGTAGTAGGATAGAATTCAGAATTAGAATGAATAGAACCCGTAGAATGAATCATTCTTATTCTATGTAACAACTAGACCTGAGTTTAATTGAATCTGTGCTTGATTGAGCTTGCCTGGTGCATTGGAAACAATGGAATACTCCCAAAAGTGTGAACCCTGCCCATCCGGCACATCAGACAGGCTTAAGCAAATGCTCAAAGTATTATAATTTTTTTATTTGAACCCAGGTCTACTAACAACATTATACCTTTCCATGATGGGGAACTTGTTACCATTAGTCTAATAATATCATGGATTAGTTTTTACTAACAGTTTATAAACAGTAAAATAAACAAAGTACATAAAATACATAAAGTAAAATACAGAAACTTGACACTCACTTTAGAGACTGTCGGCCTCCGTGACCTCCCCTTCATCATCAAGACCAAAAACAATACAAAGTACTATACAAACAATATATATACAAAAAAGCAAGAAAAGTCAAAGTAACAAATAAAACAAATAAGATGAAGGAATATATAATGTACAAAAAATGGAGTACAGTCAAATAGAAATAGAGTAGGCTAAATAGTAGGTTGAATATTTCGCAGGTGTTCGCAGCTAGTAGCAGATAGTGTTGGTAGCAGTCCAAAGATAAATGGAATCTGATTTGTGCCTGGATGGCGTGACATTGGAATGTTTACACCATCCGTTGCCATGGTAAATGGTCATGTCATAGAGGTAAATAATGATAGATGTATCTCTGTGATGTCATACAGTTCTGGAATTGCAAATATCAACATTCTATATGATGTAATAATGATATCAACATCTGTGGTCTCTACAATGATAGTAGGCCTAGTAATTAATAAGAAATAATAATACAAATGCAAATGTAAAATTAAAAACACAGAACAACCAAACAAATCAAATCAAATTTTATTTGCCACATGCGTCGAATACAACAGGTGTAGACCTTACAGTGAAATGCTTACTTACAAGCCCTTAACCAACAATGCAGTTTTAAGAAAAAAGTAAAAAAGAGATAAGTAAAAAATAAAAATGACAAATAATTAAAGAGCTGCAGTAAAATAGAATAACAGTAGGGAGGCTATATACAGGGGGTACCGGTACAGAGTCAATGTGCGGGGGCACCGGTTAGTCGAGGTAATTGAGGTAATATGTACATGAGGGTAGAGTTAAAGTGACTATGCATAGATAATAAACAGAGAATAGCAGCAGCGTAAAAGAGGGGGTGGGGTGAGGGGGACAATACAAATAGTCCGGGTAGCCATGATTAGCTGTTCAGGAGTCTTATGGCTTGGGGGTAGAAGCTATTAAGAAGCCTTTTGGACCTAGACTTGGCGCTCCGGTACCGCTTGCCGTGCGCTAGCAGAGAGAACAGTCTATGACTAGGGTGGCTGGAGTCTTTGTCAATTTTTGGGGCCTTCCTCTGACACCGCCTGGTATAGAGGTCCTGGATGGCAGGAAGCTTGGCCCCAGTGAGGTACTGGGCCGTAAGCACTACCCTCTGTAGTGCCTTGCGGTCGGAGGCCGAGCAGTTGCCATACCAGGCAGTGATGCAACCAGTCAGGATGCTCTCGATGGATCAGCTGTAGAACTTTTTGAGGATCTGAGGACCCATGCCAAATCTTTTCAGTCTCCTGAGGGGGAATAGGCTTTGTCGTGCCCTCTTCACAACTGTCTTGGTGTGTTTGGACCATGATAGTTTGTTGGTGATGTGGACACCAAGGAACTTGGTCACGTTGAGGGAGAGGTTGTTATCCTGGCACCACACGGCCAGGTCTCTGACCTCCTCCCTATAGGCTGTCTCATCGTTGTCTGTGATCAGGCCTACCAATGTTGTGTCATCGGCAGACTTAATGATGGTGTTGGAGTTGTGCCTGGCCATGCAGTCATGGGTGAACAGGGAGTACAGGAGGGGACTGCACACGCACCCCTGAGGAGCCCCTTGTGTTGAGGATCAGCGGGGCAGATGTGTTGTTACCTACCCTTACCACCTGGGGGTGGCCCGTCAGGAAGTCCAGGATCCAGTTGCAGAGGGAGGTGTTTAGTCCCAGGGTCCTTAGCTTAGTGATGAGCTTTGAGGGCACTATGGTGTTGGAACGCTGAGCTGTAGTGAATGAATAGCATTCTCACGTAGGTGTTCCTCTTGTCCGGGTGGGAAAGGGCAGTGTGGAGTGCAGTAGAGATTGCATCATCTGTGGATCTGTTGGGGCGGTATGCAAATTGGAGTGGGTGTAGGGTTTCTGGGATAATGGTGTTGATATGAGCCAGCCTTTCAAAGACCAGCCTTTCAAAGACAAAACAAAGACGAATAGAGACAATACGTAAAGAATCAAGATAGTTCAGATCAACTTTCCCTTCCCCAATCTTAACCTTAACCATTAGTTGGGAAAATGCTAAACTGACCCAAGATCAGCGTCTAGGGGCAACTTCACCCTATACCCTTAAGATGTTGTAGGCTAGCATGTGAGCTAATATAGCACATTGCTACAGACTCTGACTTTGCCTTGATGTACTGGGTCGCCTTTGAACATTACTTTAATTTCTATCATCATGCCGCCCCACACCCTTCTCAATGTATTCCACTTGCACAGACAATCACGTGCATGCAGACACACAAATGAATCACACACACACAGACACATACACACATTTTACACATGGCTTGGCTGCCGGCCAATCCAACTTTTAACATGCTCACTGTGCAACTTTAAGAGTACTCTCTTATCTCTCTCCTCCCTCTCCTCCTCTGATCTCACTCTCCTATCTCTTCTCACTCTCCTCTCTCTCTCTCTCTCTCTCTCCGCTCTCTCTCTCTCTCGCGCTCTATCGCTCTCTCTCTCAATCTCTTTCCTATCGCCTCCCTCTCTCCTATCTCATCTTTCTCTTTCATCTTCCCGCTCTCCTCTCTTCATCCTGCTCTCCAAGGCATCTAACCACGGAAGTTGGAGTTCGTGGGGTCCGTGGGGGGCATGTTCGAGGACGTGCGGTGGAGGGGTGCAGTTCGCCCAGCGTCTGTGTAACAACCCGCCGCCCCGAAACAATGGGCGCTACTGCACCGGCAAGAGAGCCATCTACAGGTCCTGCAGTGTCACCCCATGCCCCTCGCACAGTGAGTGTAGTACTGCAGATTGACTGGCTGACGTGTGTGATCACATAGTGGGATAGACACGCATAAGCACACACAAGTATACATTTGCTCAGGCAAATACACAGGCTTACAATAGATCAATGAATGGTAAATATTTAGACTCTCTCTCCCTGTCTCTCTCTCTGTCTCTCTCTCGCTCGCTCTCTCAAACACACACACACACACACACACACAGTCTGAAATGCTAATGTTCCCACTCTAACCTGTGGTGGAACTGTCCTCCTCTAGGTAAGAGTTTCCGCCAGGAGCAGTGTGAGGTGCGGAATGGCCCCCAGACAGACCCTAAGGGGGTGAAGACCTTTGTGGAGTGGGTACCCAAGTTCGCAGGAGTGCTACCCAAAGATGTGTGCAAGCTGACCTGCCGGGCCAAGGGCACAGGCTACTATGTAGTGTTCTCGCAGAGGGTGAGTGAATAAGAGAAGGGCACTGGGGAGTAAAAGAGTGTGAGTGAGGGTACTTTGGAGTGCTGTCTTCCACTACCATTAGTCCACTACCTTTGTTATCAAGACTTGTAGTGTCCGTTCTGCTAGTATGATGATGATAAAGATGATGGTGATGATACAGTGCCTTCGAAAAGTATTCAGACCCATTGACTTTTTCCACATTTTGTTACGTTATAGCCTTATTCTAAAATGGATTAAATGAAAAACAATCCTCAGCAATCTACACACAATACCCCATAATGACAAAGGGATAACAGGTTTTTAGAAATGTTTGTAAATTTATAAAATATTTAAAACAGAAAAACCTTATTTTAGGAAGCTTGGCCCCAGTGATGTACTGGGCCGTACGCACTACCCTCTGTAGTGCCTTGCGGTCGGAGGCCGAGCAGTTGCCATACCAGGCGGTGATGCAACCAGTCAGAATGCTCTCGATGGTGCAGCTGTAGAATTTTTTGAGGATCTGAGGACCCATGCCAAATCTTTTCAGTCTCCTGAGGGGGAATAGGCTTTTTCGTGCCCTCTTCACGACTGTCTTGGTGTGTTTGGACCATGATAGTTCGTTGGTGATGTGGACACCAAGGAACTTGAAGCTCTCAACCTGTTCCACTACAGCCCCGTCAATGAGAATGGGGGCGTGCTCAGTCCCCTGAGGGGCCCCTGTGTTGAGGATCAGTGTGGCAGATGTGTTGTTACCTACCCTTACCACCTGGGGGCGGCCCGTCAGGAAGTCCAGGATCCAGTTGCAGAGGGAGGTGTTTAGTCCCAGGATCCTTAGCTCTAAGAGCTTTGCACACCTGAATTGTACAATATTTGCCAATTTTTCTTATTCTTCAAGCTCTGTCAAAACTGTAACTAGGCCACACAGGAACATTCAATGTCGTCTTGGTAAGCAACTCCAGTGTAGATTTGGCCTTGTGTTTTAGGTTATTGTCCTGCTGAATAGTGAATCCCTCTAGGATTTTGCCTGTGCTTAGCTGTATTCCGTTTCTTTTTATCCTAAAATCTCCCTAGTCCTTGCCGATGACAAGCATACCCATAACATGATGCAGCCACCTCCATGCTTGAAAATATGAAGAGTGGTACTAAGTGATGTGTTGTGTTGGATTTGCCCCATACATAACGCTTTGTATTCAGGACAAAAAGTGTATTTCTTAGCCACATTTTGTGCCTTGTTGCAAACAGGATGCATGTTTTGGAATATTTTTAATTCAGTACAGGCATGGTGAAATCCTTCCTCTCCGGCAACTGAGTTGGGAAGGGCACCTGTATCTTTGTAGTGACTGGGTGTATTGATACACCGTCCAAAGTGTAATTAATAACTTCACCATGCTCAAAAGGCTATTCAGCATCTACTTTATTTTTATTTTTACACATCTACCAATCGGTGCCCTTCTTTGCGAGGCTGGTCTTTGTGGTTGAATCTGTGCTTGAAATTCATTACTCGATTGAGGGACCTTAACAGATAATTGTGTGTGGGGGGTACAGAGATGGGGTAGTCATTCAAAAATCATGTTCACCACTATTATTGAACACAGAATGCAACTTATTATGTGATTTAAGCACATTTTTACTCCTGAACTTATTTAGGCTTGACATAACAAAGGGGTTGAATACTTATTGACTCAAGACATTTCAGCTTTAAATTTGTATACATTTCTAAAGTTTTCTACAAATAAAATTCCACTTTGACATTATGGGGTATTGTGTGTGATCAGGCTGTAACACAACAAAACATTGAAAAAGTCAAGGGGTGTGAATACTTTCTGAAGGCGCTGTACATGATAATATACCCATGATGACTGTGAGAATACTGATGATGATGATGATGATGATGGATTTATTTTATATACCACTGTTCATACAGAATCTCAAAGTCGCTTTAAAATATATATTTCAGGGGGCTGGCAGTTAATGGGAGATGGTCTTCCACAGATAGATGATGATGCAGTTCAGTAAAGTGGAGTTGAGTGCAGGTCGCGTCGATGGTTCATAATACAGCCAGGGAGGGAAAAACAACAGTCAGACAGTCAGCTCTTCATCAGGCACCTCTGTCTTTGAAGTTCACAGCTACTCCTCCTTTGTAGGTAGGCTGGAACATCTACCACCGAATGAGTAGCACTCACCTGGGTGATGATTCAGCAGCTGTAAGCTCCTGAGAGACCACAACACCTCGGCAGTAATCAGCTACAGTCTCCTACGAGGCGAGCCTCTATGATGATGATGATGATGATGATGAAGAGTACAACAATAACAGCAATGATGATAATATCTCCTTATGTCTCCTTCTCCAGGTGGTGGATGGGACAGAATGTCGGCCGTACAGCAGCTCAGTGTGTGTGAAGGGCAAGTGTGTGCGTACCGGCTGTGACGGCATCATTGGCTCCAAGCTGCAGTTTGACAAGTGTGGCATCTGTGGAGGGGACAGCACTGGCTGCATCAGGGTGATAGGCAACTTCACCAAGAAGAGGTAAGGGAACACACATACACACACGCAAACACACACACACACTGACACTTCAAAGTAAAAAAACTAATGGCCTTGACTTCATTATAAAAAAATCTAAATATTTGGTTGGAGGCAATGATTCTTGTTTATTGTGTAATTTATCTCACCTGTAGTAAGTTGCAGGTGCATATAGGTAAAAATAGCCATTCAACAAATTTTGAAAAGAAAAAACTAAACATTCTGCTCCGTTGCACTCCATTGTAAAGTGAAAGGGTGCGAGTATACTGTATTTTAACACATCTACATCTTGAGTACATTTGTAGGAATGGTCTATAGATTGTCTTCCGCTCCCTCACCATCTCTCATTCAATACATTGGCACATTCTTGTTTAAGCTATCCATTTCTCACACTCACTCTGTCACATCCTCCCTTTTCCCTCATCTCTCTATACGTCATGAGCTTGTAATGGTAAATCACACCTTCCATTGGTGAAGATTGACGTACATTATATATACAAAAGTATGTGGACACACCTTCAAATTAGTGGAATCGGCTATTTCAGCCACACCTGTTGTTGACAGGTGTATAAAATCGAGCACACATCCATGCAATCTCCATAGACAAACATTGACAGTAGAATGGCCTTACTGAAGAGCTCAGTGACTTTCAACGTGGCACCGTTCCAACAAGTCAGTTCCCCGGTCAACTGTAAGTGCTGTTATTGTGAAGTGGAAACGTCTAGGAGCAACAACGGCTCAGCCGCGAAGTGGTAGGCCACACAAGCTCCTAGAACGGGACCGCCGAGTGCTGAAGCGCGTAGTGCGCAAAAAATTGTCTGTCCTCGGTTGCAACACTCACTACCGAGTTCCAAACTGTCTCTGGAAGCATCGTCAGCACAAGAACTGTTCGTCTGGAGCTTCATGAAATGGGTTTCCATTGCCGAGCAGCCCCACACAAGCCTAAGATCACCATGTGCAATGCCAAGCGTTGGCTGGAGTGGTGTAAAGCTCGCCATCATTGGACTCTGGAGCAGTGGAAACGCGTTCTCTGGAGCGATCACGCTTCACCATCTGGCAGTCCGACGGACGAATCTGGGTTTGGCGGATACCAGGAGAACGCTACCTGCCCCAATGCATAGTGCCAACTGTAAAGTTTGGTGGAGGAATTGACTGGCCTGCACAGAGCCCTGACCTCAACCCTATCTAACACCTTTGGGATGAATTGGAACACTGACTGCGAGCCAGGCCTAATCGCCCAACATCAGTGGCCGACCTCACTAATGCTCTTGTGGCTTAATGGAAGCAAGTCCCCGCAGCAATGTTCCAACATCTAGTGGAAAGCCCTCATAAAAGATTGGAGGCTGTTATAGCAGCAAAGGGGGGACCAACTCCATATTAATGCCCATGATTTTGGAATGAGATGTTCGATGAGCAGGTGTCCACATACTTTTGGTCATGTAGTGTACAACATACTGGGGACATATGGGATCTTGCAACACACACTCCTCACTCTCCTGTAACCCTCTCTCCCTCCCCCATGCAGTAAGGGCTACACAGACGTCGTGAAGATCCCAGAGGGCTCCACCCACATCAAGGTCCGCCAGCACAAGCCCAAGGACCAGCCCAGGTACACAGCCTACCTGGCCCTGCGTCGTCCTGGTGGTAACTACCTCCTCAATGGCAAGTTTATGATCTCTACCGCAGAGACAGTCATCCCCCTCAACGGCTCGGTGCTCAACTACAGTGGCTGGAGCCAGCAGGACGAGTGGCTACACAGCATGGGCCCAGGGGCCCTCAGAGAGGCCCTTACGGTTCAGATTCTGGCCACGGATGCCAAGAGGCCCCTGGATATCCGCTACAGCTTCTTCATGCCCCGTCGGGTTTTGGCACCACCACCCCCACCTCCCCCGCACACCTCCACAACCACATCCACCACTACTACTACTACAACAACCACCTCTACTAGATCCAGCAGTAGAACCACATTGGCCCCGTTTTCGGCCCCGGCCCTGGCTCGCTCCACAGCTCCGGGGGTGTCGACGGTGGCCCCTGGGCCCCAGTGGGTGACGGGCCCCTGGATGATCTGCTCCAGGACTTGTGACACGGGCTGGCAGAGCCGCACGGTGCAGTGCAAGGACCCGCAGGCCAAGCTGGCCAAGGGGTGCCCTCTGGCCGACCGCCCCTCCGCCTTCAAACAATGCCTAGTGAAAAAGTGTTGAAAGGACCAGAAACGGGTATACATAGACAGAGACACTGGCTATTGACAGTCAACCCCTCCTCTTCCTCACACCCAACCCTACTATGCCAGGCACTGCTTGGCACAGCTACAGACAAACGACGGGCACATGTGGACACTTCCGAATAGTGCAGTCGCCCAATCACCAACCACCCACTTGTCAAATCCCTCCTCTATCTGAAGGTTTCGTTTGTATTCCTCTGTTAATTACACGTTTTGTTTGCTTTTCTGTATGTTGTTGCTACTGTGGGTTTTTCGTGATTGTCCGCTTTGTCTCTTTGTGTTGTGTGACTGCACACCTCCGGACAATGGGCCTCAGGACTAGTCTGTTGCGTGGCACTTTTTCTCCACTTCCTTTTGGGGTCCCCTTTCTCTTCTTGCTCCTCCCACGGCCAAGTCTCCACATACGATTGGTCTATCCAACTTCCTGTTTGGATTGCGGACCAGGAAGTAGGCTGGGGCCACAACCAAGAGCAACCGATCCGTACTGTAACCAGTCCAGAAATGGGGTTGAACCGCACTGCAAACATCCCAGGTCAAAAAATTGACATAAAGTGATGGAATGAGGTCTATCCAACTTCCTGTTTGGATTGCGGACCAGGAAGTAGGCTGGGGGCACAACCAAGAGCAACCGATCCGTACTGTAACCAGTCCAGAAATGGGGTTGAACCGCACTGCAAACATCCCAGGTCAGAAAATGGACATAAAGTGAGTGAGTTGGGGCAGAATTGTGCCCAATTGCTAGTGCTGAGCGATTAACCTACATTTTGTTTATTATTTTGGTTTTTAAACAACTAATTGACAGACTTCGGTTCAATTCCATTTAGTTCCAGTTTTTTTCTGTGAACTCAATGCACACATTGGGCAGTTTCTCTAGAAATAAATCAGATCAATCCCAAACTGTGCGATGTAGTAGGGAGTTGTAGTTTCCAACAGGCCAATATTCTAAATAGTTTAGCGCAGAAAACATGCTAATGAACCACAATGACCATAATCAATTGCTTGTCCGGTCTTTTGCGTGCGTACTTGTCCGGTCTTTTATGCCTGCTACATTAGGTTAGTACGGAAGAATGTGTGATCGAGAGGGATAGAGAGCAGTTGCTTTGCGAAGTATCTCTACCTGAAAATACATTATCTAAGTGGTTGATAGTTGGTATTCAGCTGTAATAAAAGGATGCCTTATTTACTTTGAAGAACTACTCAAATACTGATTTTGTCAGACAGCATAGGCAGCAGCTCTATAGAAATGACTTGGAATTAAATAATAAAATCATCAAATAAAACAAATGTAATATACACAACTGAAATATTTTATTAAAGTAAAGTAATGTGAATAAATTATGGTTAATAAGTGATAAGCAGTAATGGGCAGTCACTACCATTATTAATTTTTTTTTCTGTGTTACAGCATTCAACCCACAAAATGCATGGTGCATTTAATGTTATTGAAATCGAACCGACCTCAAAAAGCACTAATCGCTCAGCACTACCAACTGCCCATGCCCAGTGACCCCTATATAGTGACACTGGGCCAAGAGACCATGGTGACCCTTCACCTCTGACCATTGTGGAGGTTAAAGGTTGTAATTATATGGGATTACATATCGTGTGGGGCTAAGCTTAACATTTGTGTGTGTGTGTGTGTGTGTGTGTGTGTGTGTGTGTGTGTGTGTGTGTGTGTGTGTGTGTGTGTGTGTGTGTGTGTGTGTGTGTGTGTGTGTGTGTGTGTGTGTGTGTGTGTGTGTGTGTGTGTGTGTGTGTGTGTGTGTTGTGAACATACAATTGTGAACATATAGTGTTTTTGTCATACTCAGTGTCCTAAACTCTTTTAATGGACTTTAACCCTCAGTTCCATTTGTATCACTATGCGGGAGCTAGGGGGTCGCTACCATTTTGTCACTGTGTTTCTTTGGCTCTCCATGTCTGTGTCTGTCTGTCTTTCTGTCTGTTTGTCTGATTAGGAAAAAAAGCAATTCTTGCTAGTATGACAATGTGTGCCCTGGATACTCGCAAATACAGCAAGAGGGAAACTAACCCAGTCATACCTGACCAAATACACTTCTACAGCTCGCTCTTTCTCTCTTTCTCTATATCTCTCTCACCCTCTCCCTCCCTCTCCGTCTCTCATTCAACATATTGGCACATTCTTGTTTAAGCTATCCATTTCTCACACTGTCTTTCACTCACTCTCACATCCACCACCATCCATTCTCCATCATCCCTCTATCCCTCATGAGCTTGTAATGCTAAGCCACACACCTTTTCAAGGGTGATGATAGACATGCAATATACTGGATACATATGGGATCTTGCCACATAGGCAAAACTCACTATTTCTCATACACAGGCACAGACACACGTTCACATAAAGAATACACAACACCCCCAAATTACTTAATTAAGAGTATTTACACAGTATTAGGCTCAATTAACACATAATACACAAATATGTATACACACATTTTAACTCACACACTACAATACACATTTAGATAGAAACACCAATATCACATATGTACAGAATATATTTTGCACACACACATAAGTATGTAAAGAAAATTAAACCACACCCATGCAAACACACGCACACACACACACACAAATATACTGTACAGTGAGGGAAAAAAGTATTTGATCCCCTGCTGATTTTGTACGTTTGCCCACTGACAAAGACATGATCAGTCTATAATTTTAATGGTAGGATTATTTGAACAGTGAGAGACAGAATAACAACAACAAAATCGAGAAAACGCATGTCAAAAATGTTATAAATTGATTTGCATTTTAATGAGGGAAATAAGTATTTGACCCCTCTGCAAAACATTATTTAGTACTTGGTGGCAAAACCCTTGTTGGCAATCACAGAGGTCAGACGTTTCTTGTAGTTGGCCACCAGGTTTGCACACATCACAGGAGGGATTTTGTCCCACTCCTCTTTGCAGATCTTCTCCAAGTCATTAAGGTTTCGAGGCTGACGTTTGGCAACTCGAACCTTCAGCTCCCTCCACAGATTTTCTATGGGATTAAGATCTGGAGACTGGCTAGGCCACTCCAGGACCTTAATGTGCTTCTTCTTGAGCCACTCCTTTGTTGCCTTGGCCGTGTCTTTTGGGTCATTGTCATGCTGGAATACCCATCCACGACCCATTTTCAATGCCCTGGCGGAGGGAAGGAGGTTCTCACCCAAGATTTGACGGTACATGGCCCCGTCCATCGTCCCTTTGATGCGGTGAAGTTGTCCTGTCCCCTTAGCAGAAAAACACCCCCAAAGCATAATGTTTCCACCTCCATGTTTGACGGTGGGGATGGTGTTCTTGGGGTAATAGGCAGCATTCCTCCTCCTCCAAACACGGCGAGTTGAGTTGATGGCAAAGAGCTCGATTTTGGTCTCATCTGACCACAACACTTTCACCCAGATCTCCTCTGAATCATTCAGATGTTCATTGGCAAACTTCTGACGGCCCTGTATATGTGCTTTCTTGAGCAGGGGGACCTTGCGGGCGCTGCAGGATTTCAGTCCATCACGGCGTAGTGTGTTACCAATTGTTTTCTTGGTGACTATGGTCCCAGCTGCCTTGAGATCATTGGACAAGATCCTCCCGTGTAGTTCTGGGCTGATTCCTCACCGTTCTCATTATCATTGCAACTCCACGAGGTGAGATCTTGCATGGAGCCCCAGGCCGAGGGAAATTGACAGTTATTTTGTGTTTCTTCCATTTGCAAATAATCGCACCAACTGTTGTCACCTTCTCACCAAGCTGCTTGGCGATGGTCTTGTAGCCCATTCCAGCCTTGTGTAGGTCTACAATCTTGTCCCTGACATCCTTGGAGAGCTCTTTGGTCTTGGCCATGGTGGAGAGTTTGGAATCTGATTGATTAATTGCTTCTGTGGACAGGTGTCTTTTATACAGGTAACAAGCTGAGATTAGGAGCACTCCCTTTAAGAGTGTGCTCCTAATCTCAGCTCGTTACCTGTATAAAAGACACCTGGGAGCCAGAAATCTTTCTGATTGAGAGGGGTTCAAATACTTATTTCCCTCATTAAAATGCAAATCAATTTATAACATTTTTGACATGTTGTTGTTATTCTGTCTCTCACTGTTCAAATAAACCTACCATTAAAATTATAGACTGATCATGTCTTTGTCAGTGGGCAAACGTACAAAATCAGCAGGGGATCAAATACTTTTTTCCCTCACTGTATATGTATTACTGTTTGACTCTTCCCATGGGAAAAGACCCTTTCGTTGAACGACAGAAACACAGCACTGAACTTGTAATTTATTGTTTGTACAACTAGTATGTGAAAAAAAACCATGTGATGAATGTATTTATTATTATGGCAATGTTGTATCATAATTACTATTTAACTAAGAATATGACTGTGCAGAATAATTCATTTTTAAGAAAATAGTGTTTTCTAGTCATCTACATGAATATATGTACATAAAATCTATATATTTAAAAGCTCTGTGTCTGTTTCATTCATTTATTGGACGTGTTCAGAACATTTTTTTATTTTACTAGGAAAGACCCTTGAGGTACGAAACCTCTTTTGCAAGGCCGACTTGAACTAAAGTAGCAAAGTATCCTCTCTCTCTCTCTCTCTCTCTCTCATTCAACCTTTTTACTTTACATACAAGAGGATAAAGCCTTGTTGCCAGATCTTGTTAGATTATGGCCTATGGTCATGAAACCATGCATACAGAGGTTACAGTGAAAGTTGTGCCCCATCACAATGTGATCAAAACTACTCCTGTTTGATCATGTGACAATGCACTCAGGTCAAATGGAACTGTACGGTAATCAGTCCATTCAGGAATTGATTGGAGACGGACAGCCAGACTACACCGATCTACAACAGAGAGACAGTATGACAGCTAGGAGAGAAGAACTCAAAGACCATTTCCACTCTTTATGAAGAGAGAAAACAACTGATAGGTGATAAATGTATAACCATTATAATTCACAGCATAAGTCACACTTAAGAAAGGCAACATAAAATTATAGTTGGCCACTGTTTAGTCTCACCCTCACCTCATGGAGTTCAAGGAAGACCATACCTGTGCTCTTCCCTTCTACTAATTCAATGGCTCTACCTCATATACCTGCATTCACTAAAGTGTTGTCTTTAACTTGTTCACTACAAGATTGATGATGATGATGATTATGATGTTGATGATAGATCATTGTACCACAATCCCAGGTCAGATGAGAGTGGAAGTGTGTTTGTGTGCAGTGTGTGTGTACGTGCGTTTTCCCTGTTGCTATTAAGAAGACATCAAAAGGGCACAGGGGCTACTGTATGAACGACTCCATGATGAGTAGGGGTGGATGAAGTGTGATATGCCAAAGTGCAGACTTCACATTAAAACATACACGCACACACACACACGCCCACACACACACACTCTAGAATGTAGTCACATTCATTCCCTTTTATAGCCAATGGGGATGTAGGGTACCTTCACGCCCTCATATAAATGAATATGTGTGATAAATGTTGTGTAGTAGACTCCCTCTCTCCATATGACATGTCCACTAAGATAGCGTAATATCTGTTACTCCCTTAAGAAACGGATATGTGTACTAGAATCAGGGTGTAGCTGCATATGCTATTATATAATAGCCCTAACACCCTTTAAAGAGGCAATCTGGGGTTCAGTGATCACTAATTTAAAAGTCGAAAAATTGATGTAGCAATCCCACATTGCCCCTTTAAGGGCTGATATGTTCACTATGTTCTAGTGTAATTTACTACTCCTTTCAAGGGACTAGTAAGAATGCTGTAGAGTCACTGTAAGTCCCTATGTGGCCTGTAGAGTGTATACATTGATGGAAGTTACAGTGCTGTGGTACTGAAGTCGGAGAACACTGAGGTCAAATGTGATGTTGTGCTGCCATCTGCAGGCTATAGGGCTTTTGTAACCAATAAATTATCTTCACATACATACACAATAAAGCTAAATGACTACGCCTTGCAAACCCTTTTCTGTGCCTAAATTGAATACCCAATAAAAACAAAAGCAACAACAACCTATTGCCATGTCTTGTGTTCCCAAAATGCCATTGGCCCTCAGAATAAGTCATTGAGAGACAGCAGAGGTGCTATGTCCATTGAAATATATGCCATTGAGCAGACTCTTTCATCATTTTACATTTTAGTCATTAAGCAGACGCTCTTATCCAAAGCGACTTACAGTTATGCATGCATACATTTTTCGTATGGGTGGCCCCTGGAATTGAACCCACAATCCTGCCGTTGCAAGTGCCATGCTCTACCAACTGAGCCATACAGGACAAGATGTCATTCATAATACAGAATTTATTGAAAGATATTGGATTTGGCAATCAATGACCCCTCAACAAAAACTGGGACTAAATTTACATTTTAGTCATTTGGCAGACGCTCTTATCCAGAGCGACTTACAGTTAGTGAGTGCATACATATATTATATATTTTTTTTCATACTGGCCCCCCGTGGGAATCGAACCCACAACACTGGCGTTGCAAACGCCATGCTCTACCAACTGCCCCTCTATGCCACAGAGAGGTGGACAGTTGAGGCTGGTACCACGGCACTGTTCATTTTGTGGCCCTTTTGGACGATTTAGAATTCCTAATGCCTCCATACCTGGGGTCATAAAGATAGAAATTAAGATCTTCCTTATAACCAATTGATACTTTTTTCCCTTACATGTGTGACATGCAAATTCTGAGCCAAAAGAGTCTTATGTGGGAATAGCATGTGCCATATATTGGATTTATGGCAATAGTAGAGCTATAGCCATGGTCCTTTGCTACTTTTTCCACGGTCCACGTCTGACATCTGTTGGACAACTATGTCACTACAACTATTCCCTCTCCCCGACCTGTTGTGCTTAAGGTGGCCCATCACAATTCTCCTCTCGAAATGGTAAGTTACATTCATATGATGGGCTCCAACTAATGCGTTAAAAACGCATTTAGTGAATTGATTATAAATGTTTCACTCTTATACTCTACTGGCCAGGCCATGTTCAACACAGACTCGCGGTTCACTAAGAGGCTGAGACCACCGTGTATGGCACTTTATCCATCATATCCAGTATGAAAAATAATGTATGCACTCACTAACTGTAAGTCGCTCTGGATAAGAGCGTCTGCTAAATGACTAAAATGTAAATGTAAATATCTCTTGATCTTTATCTCTTGGCTATTGGTGTTCCTGCAATGTACCTGTGACGTCTCGTTTTGTTCCCGTACGGTATGTACGACTTGTCTGTTCTGTCATCTGGGTGGATAGACTAAAATGTACATGTAAATAGACTTACCATACATAGACACAGTTGGGTTTAGTATTTTATTGGTGTGTCATGTATCATTATTCAAACGTGATATATAATACTTAGCAAATAATTACTCGGTCACTGGGAGCGGGCGAGTAATACGTCGATAATTCGTTTGGGAAGGTTCCAGAGTACTGGATTTACACAAGTGATGCGGTTTGCACGGTATGTTTGAGAAGAGGAGTTGGGAAGACGAGCGCGGGGAGGGGAGGGGGTGTCCGCGCAAGGAGAGGGGCCCCGGCCTCGGTGGGTTGAGTGTTTGGGAAGGTTCCAGAGTACTGGACTTACACAAGTGATGCGGTTTGCACTGTATGTTTGAGAAGAGGAGTTGGGAAAACGAGCGCGGGGAGGGGAGGGGAGGGGAGGGGGTGTCCGCGCAAGGAGAGGGGCCCCGGCCTCGGAGGGTTGAGTGGAGAAGGAGATGCGCCCAAGGGACTATTCCACCTTAAGAACTCACCGGCCCCTCTGCGTTCCCTCTCCCCGAAAAGCTATGGAAACCTGCCAGGCCGCCACGGCGCACAGCTCGCTTGGCACTGCGGCTATGCAAAGGACTCCTCGCTCACCGTATCGAGCACCGGTGCTACGGTTGCCATCTCTGACCTGCTAGCTATCCCACATCTCCAGTTTCACAGACACCACAACACTGCCACAGATAAACCACTGCCACCCTCATGACGTATAATTTACATTCAATGTGTGGGTATAGCCTATAGGCTATATGAGCGCAGCGTGAAAGTAGCAGGGGCGAAAAGTATGAGAGTTTTAGTGTAAATGATGTGAACATATAGGAGGAGGACGGGGAATGGGGAGAGGAGTGAGGGCTATAGTCCCGCCTACAAGCAGAGCAAGGGGAAAAAAAAGTTTCTGGGCCAAACGCGTCCCACTCCACATTGATTGATTATTATGGCACGTCTCCATGTCTACGTTTTGTTGCGCACGAGATTTCGCCTCTAAAAGATCAAAGAGGCTTCAGGAAGGGGTGGTCCGGAGCAGGGGGATATATAGGGAGCCGGGGTCTGTCGGTCTTTAAGGCAAAAGCAGAGCAGAAACTAGACGGCACAGCAGGGGGAAAAAAAACCTGCCCCGAAGTCATATAGAAACTCAAACAGCTGTTGAGTATTCAATAGAGGGCTGAAATAAACACCAACGTTCCGAAGAGTTGGAATTTATCTACTGTTGAGCTTTTTTCGAGCAAGAGAAAATAAGAAGACTCGAGCTTGAAGCAACACGATATGAAGTCTGAGCTGTAGACTATTTTGAATGGGTTTTGCACTGGATTTGTTTCCATTTTAGTTTTTTTACACTTATTTTTTCGGCTATCATTTCTGGAGGTGTTCTAGTTCTTGGACTGATATTTTTTAGTTATTAGTGGAGTCTTTTACGGATTTTACTTGCTTCCGCCAGACACTTCAATATCATTTTCTCTTTCAGTTTGAAGGATTTGACAGGGAATATGATGTCGTTCGTGTGCGTCTCGTTCAGTTTGATTACCGCTCTGTGCGTGAGCGCGTCGCACGGCACATGGGAGGAAAGTACAGTGGTACCGGTCAGACTCGACGCGGTTCGGCCGGAGAGGGAAGCTGAGCAGGGCCGGACCCTTTCGGTAGAGGAGCGAGAGAAGGAGTCGGAGATGCGGGTCTACCGGTTGGACGTATTTGGCAAACGGTTGGTCTTGGAGCTAGAGCCGGACCAGACCTTCCTGGCACCTGGGTTTGTGTTCCATGTGGTGGGGAGCCCCGAGTCGAAGGCGCAGCGGGAATCTGACAGCAGCGCAGCCGAGGCTCGGTGCTTCTTCTCGGGCACGGTGAACCGGGAGGAGGACTCCGCAGCTGCGCTCAACCTGTGCCACGGACTACGGGGCGGCTTCTACCTCCAAGGTGAAGAGTACTTCATACATCCACATAATTCGAGTGATGCACAGCCTATGGATGGGGACCTCCACCTCATTCGCAGGAGAGGTCGGGAATCTTTTGCAGAGGAGAGCAGCTCAAAGTGCGGGGTCAACGAGGACGAGGACAGGTTGCCAGATAATCAGGAGACAAAAGTAAACCATGGAACCACTAACTCAGACCAGACAGGTATGCATTAACACTTATAAAACCTTTGACTTGGGTCTATTTAGGAATATGCTGACTTTAAATCATATTCATAGGCCAAGGTATTTTAGTAAGATAAAACAATAAGCCAAGCTGTTCCACATAGTCACTTAGTTGTGTTGTGTGTCTACATCATGTATGGCAAACGAAATGGACTCTGGCCCAATTCCTGTACCAGCCGTGTCCTGGGGCTTCAATTCCTGGAAAGGGCAGAGTTTAGCTGGAGGATTTGTCTATCCAAACTACCTCA
The DNA here is from genome assembly GCF_020615455.1 of Coregonus clupeaformis. Taxonomy (NCBI): domain Eukaryota; kingdom Metazoa; phylum Chordata; class Actinopteri; order Salmoniformes; family Salmonidae; genus Coregonus; species Coregonus clupeaformis. The sequence continues at coordinate 26,430 of NW_025534324.1, forward strand.
ACTTCTGTCTTGGAGTGATGCGTAAAATACCACTTTTACGCAAACATCTGAGCCTCAAATAATTACACACAGCGCAGGCTATATATTTAAATGTTGAGGTAAGGGTGGATAAGTCGATACTTTGACCGGTGCACAGCGAGGGTTAACGGGGAATGGTCTCAGCTCTGACAGTATATGCAGGCAAGGGGAGAAGGGGGAGGGTAAGTCTCAGAGGAAGTGAGGGGGGAGTGACCGAGGGAGGGAGGTACGGGCCGGGCCGGGGACGGGGGCTGGTGGTGGTGAGACGTGGAAACTAGTCTCACCGCCTCCTGGTACTGCACGTTGCAGGTCAGCACTGTCAGACATTTACCCTAGAAAATATTTTTTTCCCCTCTCACACATCATTTCCGCCCAGTGAAGGTCAATTTGGGAATGTAGTCCTTAGGAGGAGGAGGGGCCGCCGATAGTATGACTCCCCTTACAGAAAAAACATTATTTCACATGTGGAAAATCACGTGATTTCACGTGAAATTTCACATGTGAACTCATGTAAAAACATGTGTTTTTGGAACACTTCACATGTAATAATCACATGTGAAATGCATGTGGTTTTCCCGTAAAGGCATATCCGGAGAGCTCGAGCTGCTCAGTGCTCAGGCCCTCTTCTTCTGCCCTAGAAAATACACATTTGTAGCCTACAATCCCTGATGGGCCTGTAGTATCACTTGTTACAACTCAAATATTATCACTTGTAACTACTCAGATATTCGCCATAAGCAATTTGACATTTCATCTTCAAGTCTCTCATTGTTCCAGACTGTTTACAGACTAACAGTTCATCAATTTACACCAGAGAAACCAGGCTCTCACAAGAGAGCTGTCTTAAAAGTCTTAAAAGTCTGATTCTAGGCCAGTTTGTCTGACCGCTCTCCCTTCTTCTCTCTTTCCATCCAGCCCACCACCAGCGGTCCAAGCGCTTCGTGTCCACGCCTCGCTTCGTGGAGATCATGATCGTGGCCGATCAGTCCATGGCCGAGTTCCACGGTGCCGGCCTCAAGCCCTACCTGCTGACCATCATGGCGGTGGCATCGCGCCTCTACCGCCATCCCACCATCCACAACTCCATCAGCCTAGCTGTGGTCAAGCTCCTGGTGGTCTATGAGGAGGAGAGCGGCCCCCAGGTGTCGTCTAACGCTGCCCTGACCCTCCGCAACTTCTGCCAGTGGCAGCGGCAGCACAACCCGCCCAGCGACCGCCACCCAGAGCACTACGACACGGCCGTGCTCTTCACCCGAACGGTATGTTGCTTTTGTATTTTTACACTGTTTTCACAATGTTTTTACACCAGTGTTTACTGTGGTAACAGGCAACACCTTCACAACTACTAGGGTTTAGGTTGCGTTCCAAATGGCACCCTATTCACTATATAGTGCACTACTTTTGATTTGAAACAGGGTTCTGCAATATGATATGGGTTTTGTGTCTGTGTGTGTATGTGTGGGAAAGCAGTGAGTTTGACAGATGTGTTTTGTCCCTTCTCACCCCCTGTAGGACCTGTGCGGCGCCCACTCCTGTGACACGCTAGGCATGGCGGATGTGGGCACGGTGTGCGACCCGGAAAGGAGCTGCTCCATCATTGAGGATGACGGCCTGCAGGCGGCCTTCACTGTGGCACACGAACTCGGTAAGATGCCACCCTGATGCCAAGCTGACACATATGCACCATACATTCACATCTCTGTCGCTAGCCACACACAGTCCACATCTTCTCTCTCAGTCCCAAACTAACCCCTTGTCTCCCCTCTCTCCCTCCCTCCATTCCTCCCTCTCTTTCGTGCTCTAGGCCATGTGTTCAACATGCCCCACGACGATTCCAAGCAGTGTGCCAGCGTCAACGGTGACCATTGGGGCTCGCACATGATGGCGTCCACCCTGTCCAACCTGGACCAACTCCAGCCATGGTCGCCTTGCTCCGCCCTCATGGTCACCTCCTTCATGGACAACGGACACGGCCAATGCCTATTGGACAAGCCCCATAAGCCCCAGCCGTTGCCTGCCACGCTACCCGGAACCGTGTATGACGCCGACCGCCAATGTCGCCTGACATTCGGCGAGGAGTCACAGCACTGTCCCGACCTGAGTACCACATGTGCGGCGCTCTGGTGCACAGTGACCACAACCAACGGGCTGCTGGTCTGTCAGACCAAGAACTTCCCGTGGGCGGATGGGACGCTGTGTGGCCATGACAGCTTCTGCCTGGCGGGACAGTGTCTGAGCAAGACGGAGGCCGCTCGCCACCAGGTGGGTGTTAACAAAGTCTTAAAGTCAATGGGAGTGATGGAATTGGTCCATTGGGGGGAAAGGAAGTATAATGCAGTTTTGGGATTGGCTAGTGATTGGCTTAGCTACATTGGATTAGGTCCAATGTTATGTCTTTTTTTTTTAATATCAGGCTAGCTATAGGAGTGTTGAAATGTTATAGGGGCTAAAGTGTGTGTAACTATTAGCTTTTTAGCTATAGGACTACTTATAGGACTATTGAAGTGTTATATGGGCTAGTGTCGGTGACTATGAATGACAATGGTGTCCTCTCCTGTTGCAGACTCCAGTCAACGGTGCCTGGGGAGTATGGGGACCATGGGGGGACTGCTCCCGTACCTGCGACGGAGGGGTGCAGTACTCCTTCAGGGACTGTGATAGCCCCCTGCCCAAAAACGGGGGCAAGTACTGCGAGGGCAAGAGGATCCAATATCGCTCCTGTAACACAGAGATCTGCCCTGAGAGCAACGGTAAGAGCCTCTACTAGCCACACTTATTACATACTTAGTTTATGCTTATTACATAGCTATTACACTAATTACTCTTATTACACACACATATTCATATATTTATACTTTGATATTATACATCCTTATTTAGGCACATAGGCCACTGACCTGCATATTATACCCATACTATACTTTCTACACGTTCGAGAATAGCCATATTTGAATATCACAGCCTACTGTAAAGTAAACATACGGCTCAAGCTAAACTAACAGTGAATATCACACCTCTCTCTCTCTCTCTTCATTCCTCTTTCTCTGCAGGTCTGTCATTCCGCGAGGAGCAGTGTCTGGCCCACAACGATATTTCGTCACAGGTGTCGTTTGGTTCGGGAGAGGGCGTGGAGTGGGTTCCCAAATATGCCGGCGTCTCGCCCAAAGACCGCTGCAAGCTGGTGTGTCGGGCCAAGGGCACGGGCTACTTCTTCATTCTGAAACCCAAGGTAAGTCAGGTCACACCACAGACACTTTTACAAAAATGAAGGCAAACACTCTCTAGGCTAACTAGGCTAGCTAACACTGTCTTGGCTAACTAGGCTAATACTGTCTAGGCTAACTAGGCTAACACTGTCTCTAGGCTAACTAGGCTAAGCTACTGCTGTCTAGGCTAACTAATTTATGCTAACACTGTCTAGGATAACTAGGCTATCACTGTCAGGGCTAACTAGGCTAACACTGTCTAGGCTAACTAGGCTAACATATGTTTCTCTGCTACCCTCAGGTGGCTGACGGTACTCCCTGCAGCCCAGACTCCACCTCAGTGTGTGTGCAGGGCCAGTGTGTGAAGGCGGGCTGTGACCGAGTGATCGGCTCCAGCCGTCGCTTCGACAAGTGCGCCGTGTGCGGAGGCAACGGCTCCACCTGCAAGAAAGTGTCAGGTGCCCTTGAGCGTGCCAGGTGAGAACAATGACATATGACCTCAAAACAGTCATCTTTGACTAGAAAGCACCGTTTTCTAGTTTAACCCTTTTTCTAACTTTTACTACTGTCTGTAGAATCGTATTTTTCTCTAATGAATCTATCTCTATCACTCTAAACCTCTTAGTCCTGCCATCTCTTTTTAACCCAGTCTCTTACTCTTACACTTATGCATCATTTTTACCCGTGGTTATGTTTGACCCTTGTGTGTTTCTGTCCCTCAGGCCTGGTTACCAGAACATAGTGACCATCCCCGCTGGCGCCACTCACCTGGACGTGAAGCAACGCGCCCCCGGCGGCGGTCGCCATGACAACAGCTACCTGGCAGTGTTGCGCCAGGATGGCACCTACCTGCTGAACGGCGACTACAAGCTGATGACTCTCGAAACAGACATCGCCCTCAAGGGGGCGTTGCTACGTTACAGCGGTAGCTCCGCCTCCCTAGAGCGTCTACGCAGCTTCTCGCCCCTCCCTGAGTCCCTGACCATCCAGGTGTTGTCTGTAGGCGATTCACCCCGCCCCCGTGTCAAATACAGCTACTTTGCCCCGAGACCCGCTTTGGCGTCACCTAATGGCGGAACGGTGGCACGCCGCCAGTCCATCAACGCCATCCAGGAGCTGGTGGGCGCTGAATGGACCCTGCGGGAGTGGGGCCCATGCTCGCAGAGCTGTGGGGGCGGTACTCAACAGAGGGAGGTGCTGTGTCTGGATCCCCAGGGGCGGCCATCGCGGGAGTGCCCGAAGGAGCTGCGCCCGTTGGCGTCACGCCCCTGCGCCCCACACCCCTGCCCTTCATGGTTCCTGGGGGAGTGGTCGGCGTGCTCCAAGAGCTGTGGCCGCGGGTTCCGCAAACGCCCGCTACGCTGCTTGGGACACAACGGGCGTATGCTCGCCCACGAGAGCTGCGACCCCAAAGACAGGCCTCGACCACTGCTGGACTTGTGCAACCAGAGTGCCTGCTAAGACTGTCGGGACTCACCTCATTATTACGTCCCTGAAGAAAAGCTCATGAAAGAAAGAAAGAAAGAAAGAAAGAAAGAAAGAAAGAAAGAAAGAAAGAAAGAAAGAAAGAAAGAAAGAAAGAAAGAAAGAAAGAAAGAAAGAAAAAACTAAAACAACCATATCGTCATGAACTTTGCGTCTGAAAAGACATTGACCTATAATGAGAATATTTACGTCCCAAGCAGAGTGCTTTCGTAGGTGTTTTCGGGGGGTCCAATTGGTCTAAAGTGGCCGACTGATTGACTGACACTGCAGAGCCAACAACCTCTCTCTCAACTCCCTCCAACCACTTTGAGGGTAGACTTTAGTGTTGTTGGGGTCTGCTCCGTGGCACTGCCACCCCTAGAACACCAAACAGACTTGGTGCAGCTGCCTGCTGGGCTGGCATGGGGGCACAATGCAGGCACACTGTGCCCTCCTCCCTCCACCCCCCACCCATGTCAGTGGAGCTGAGATGGAGGAAGAGTTTAAATGGACACTTCTCTTTCAAAAAAGCATGCTGCTTTAGGTGCCAATGACATGCTTGTGTGTGTGTGTGTGTGTGTGTGTGTGTGTGTGTGTGTGTGTGTGTGTGTGTGTGTGTGTGTGTGTGTGTGTGTGTGTGTGTGTGTGTGTGCGAGTGTGTGGGCTGTCTGTCCTAGCTGGACTGGACAGACATCTTCGGGGGACTATATATGCCAGATGTATCACTGTACAGAAGTGGCTACCTTGGGGTGAGGATGTATGTATATGTATTAGAAACAAATGCCACACATTCCACTTCCTGTATCGGTTGGAGGCACTTCCTGTTTCAAAGGGTGCGGAACAAAAGACAATCCGGATTGTCCCTCCTAATCCATACGACTTTGTATGCAACCAAACTAACTCAATACAGTTAATTTCAATCAACTTCGGTCATTCCTGCACAAGTTGATATGTGCTGCTAACATTCCAGTAGAATCTCCCAATAGACTCATTCCAATAGACGTATTATTCAATATGCATCCCGGACTGAACAAAACCAATTTCAAAGCCATTTCACTCCGCCCCGTCCTAGACCAAAGAGGTGTGTGAGCGAGCGAAACGCATGCGCGTGTGTGTGTGGCTTCTCTCCTGCTACTACTTCATAAGTAAGTCACTCCTGCCTTCCGAGAAGGTTTTTTTTTTATGAAGACGTTTTGTACAGAATATCGAAACATTATTTATTTTTGTACAGCCTGTTAAATATAATCTTGTTGCTTTTTATTAATATTGTTGTATTTTTATTTGTTATTATATTGAAATAACAGAAGGATGTAGAGTATATAGAGTATTTATACAGTATTATATATATGGTCCTAGGTTTATGAATAAAGTATCATGTTGACCTATACACTGTTGTCACGAGTGTGATGTGTCTTGGAATTCTAACACTCATCCATACACACACACCTCAATCTATTCCATCCATACACACACTCACACACGTGCAAACATACTCACAAGCATTCCCCTCGTCAGCAAATATATGGTGGGAGTTGTGTAATAAACCTAATCCCCTTATATACTCATATGTCTGATCATGTCTTCCTTATAGACACTGTGTAATACACATATCATCCACTGGATGGCAGTGTTTCAGTGGCCCCTCCTGATTTCCCCCTGATCTCAAATCAGTCCCCCCTGTCCATGTAATCTTATTCATTATGATCTCAAACGCAAAACTGATCCTAGATCAGCAATCCTACTCCGCACTCCTATACAGGCTCTGATGAAGTATCCGTTTAGCCTTTTAGTCTAGAATGAATGAATAGATAACATAGACAGCAGGAACCTGATCCTAGATCAGTGCTCTTATTCTGAGAAGCTTTATGAATACGGCCCCTGATGTAGGATAGTTTACCATTTTAGTCCATACTGAATACGATTATATAGACAGCAGAGACCAGATCCTAGATCAGCACTCCTACTCTGAGACACTTTGTGATTACGGGCCTAGACTCAAAGGAAGTCATTACTCTGTAATTATGGGAGAAGAAGACTCCAACAACACTGTAATTTGGGTAACACCATAATGGGCTCATCTCAAATGGCACCCTATTCCCTATATAGTGCACTACTTTGGACTGACTAGGGCCCTTATGGCTCTGATCAATAGTAGTGCACTACAAAGGGAATAGGGTGCCATTTGAGACGCACAAATGTGTCAGCAGATTCTGTAAACAACAGGTTTGCAGAACAGAAAAATAATTTCCTGAATCTGTATTCCCACTAAGTTTAGCTGATGTAGACTATACGAAAAAAAGAGCAAAAGAAGGGAAAAGAAAAAGAAGCCAAAACCGTTCAAGCTAAATGCTAACTTGTCCACATTACAGTGATAGACCATTTCAACCACTGAAAAGACAGACTTACAATTTATTTAAAGAGCATTTAAAATCTACTACACCAGAGTCTGTATAGGACTAGATATATTAAATGTTGTGCTCTTCCCATAAGCACTGTGGAGTTGCCACCGAGTTAGCCTACCACAGTTGTGTTGCTGTTGTTGCCAATGGAAAACGCTTCTTTCCTTGGGAACTGGAACTTTATAGAATACAATTACACTATTGTTGTACCTCTGTTTAGTTTTCCCATCTCTGCCTGCCGGTGCAAGACAAAACCAAAAACTCCCACCAACCCACACCCAATTAATAAACTGCCTAAAACCCCTGACATCTGCGAGCAATTATGAATTAGATTTATGGGTGGCATTTCTGTAAAAGGTCACGGTTCCCTATGAAGTTAAATATGATCCAACAGAATAGTAACGTGGGAGTTGAATATTACACTTCCTGCAATAAAGCTGTCATAAGAATGACACGATGCCACTCTGAGGTGTAGGGGTGAAGTTGCCCCTAGATCATGGTCGTGGGTCAGTTTTGCATTTTCCCCACTAACGGTTAAGGTTATGATTGGGGGTGGGGAAGCTGATCCTAGATCTGCACCTATTGGAAACTTCAACGAGAACTAATGCATTACATTTTAGTGTTCATATAATTTATCTATATAGCCAAGCTCTCCTTTCATGCTTCATGGCAAAGCCAAACCAGCGATTCACGCTTATTCTGTCTTTATTAGCATTAGAATAGATATTCGTAATAAAGAGATACTGGACTGTTCTCCCAAAAACAATTCGTATTTTATTCAGAATGAGTAGCCCTATATGAAGGCATAACCATGTCTGACTGTCACACAAGGTAAAAAGGCATAGGTTGATTAAAGATGGTGTTTGAGAGGGGGTCATTCAATCATACACACTTGAGCAACCCACATAGCCTACATTTTACAAGATGAAGAAGTTTAGTTATAAATAAGTTATATCAAACATAAACTTCGTGCTCCTTAGAGGTTCATGGATGTTTTGTAGGACATATTGAGCGTGGCGGGGGGATATCGTTTGGTTTCTGACTAAAAAAGTACATTTCCTCTCAAAATGATCGTGAGGTGTGTGTGTACACGACATAAACCTATATATATATTTTATTTTCAAAGTGGTCGTGATAGCGGGGGCGTCAGCGTTCTTTGTGCCGGAGAGATGCGAATGTTATCGAGATGCTTCTATCTCTTTTACCACACAGTCATCGGAGTAATTTTAGAAAATAGCGGCTGCGGGGGAGGGGAAGCGCTAGGAGCCACTCCAGGCGGAAAAAGGAAGAGAAGAAAACAACGAGGAAAGAGTGAAGGAAACACTTTTAGAGAAACGAACACCTGGAAGAAGAAACGAATGAGAGTTTTTAAGCATGTTTATGACTGAAGCAAAGATCCATTAATTTGCGTTCATGGCTCTCTTCGATGGAACTTTTTAGAGAACTCAATTGAATTACGCATATCAGCGATATTTCGGTGAGAGACTATATCCCATAGTCTTCTTTGCGGGCGCATATCGATGGAAAACGCGGACGTTATCGTTTGGGGATAACGGTGCGCAACATTTAGAACAAGTAGGCCTATGCTATCAGTCGATATGGAAAGAACGGAGGCAGCGGGGTGGAAAATCCTACGGGACTCTCTCCTACTTTGTCTTTTTGCCGGTAAGCTCTAGTTCTGGTTCTCTAGGATGCTTTATCGTCTTCAACGTGCGCAAATGTTTTATTTTCTCATAAATTATTTCAAAGTTATCAGCAGAAGTGTGCATTTAACAATGGGTTCCTTTTTTATTAGGCTAATTGTGAATGTGAACTCATCAACCCAATGCATGGATGGTTTCACAACGTTAAAAATTTAAAGTAGCGGATCATTAACTTAGACATACTACGGTTAATTTACTCTGAAGCGATCTACATTTTCCTGATTCATAAGCCTATTTGAGAGAGTTGCGTAGCCTACATAGCGGTCCTAGTAGAAGTAAAAAGTGTGTGCGAACTTGTGTGTGTGTGGGGGGGGGGGGGTTACGGTACAAGCCTTGCTCAGCACTGGTCGCAGAACTATACTGCCATTGTCTCCAGCGTATTGAGCGACAGGAAGGAGCTAGACCTCAAGGGACCACCCATATAGACTCCCATCGTTGGATGACATGCACATCAAAGTAGTTACACTCCACACTTCACAGGGGGAAATATGTTTGCAGCCCAAATGGCGCCCTATTCCCTACACAGTGCACTACTTTTGACCAGAGCCCTGTGGTCAAAAGTAGTGCACTACTGTATATAGGGAAGAGGGTGCCATTTGGTGTACTCTGTTTCAAGGCTGCTATTGTAGGCCCACACACACCTTTTTGGGGGTTGGAAAACACAATCTGCCATCAGTTTGTGAGGGATGGGTTGAAAATACACCAGCTTTTGAACAAAGTGAAAATAAAGCTGGAATGAAGCTGAAAATCCTTGAACACACACACAAACACACACACACACACACACCAGTAATTTGTGGCAGTATGCTTGAAGGTTGAGAAAAAGCAGGCCTGTGTTTGGGTTAAATTATGTGGGGGTTGAAGAGGGCAAACACTGAGATATAGGACACACAAACTTTAGACAGACCGTGTGCGTTCAAATACTCTATAAATAATAATTAAATACAAAACCACAAGTAGTGTTTCCAAATGTCCTTTATTTCAAGTGCTTTCTCATTTTGAGACCCCTTTCCCTGAGCCATCCCCTTCATTTCAAGTTGTCACGCATCCATGTGTCTCTACTGAAGGACTCTCACCACCAACTCTCTAAAGCTTCAGAGTGGCTGTAACCTTCAGTGCTTCATCTTTGTCGTGCTCACATACACTACCAGTCAATCGTTTGGACACACCTACTCATTCAAGGTTTTTTCTTTCTTTGTAAAACATTTTACATTGTAGAATAATAGTGAAGACATCAAAAATATGAAATAACACATATGGAATCATGTAGTAACTAAAAAAGTGTTAAACAAATCAAAATACATTTTAAATTTGAGATTCTTCAAATGGTTGAGAGAATGCCAAGAGTGTGCAAAGCTGTCATTACATTTACATTTTAGTCATTTAGCGACTTACAGGAGCAATTAGGGTTAAGTGCCTTGCTCAAGGGCACATCGACAGATGTTTCACCTAGTTGGCTCTGGGATTAGAACCAGCGACCTTTCAGTTACTGGCACAATGCTCTTAACCACTAAGCTATCTCAAGGCAAAGGGTGGCTATTTGAAGAATCTCAAATATAAAATATATTTTGATTTGTTTAACACTTCTTGGGCACTACATGATTCCATATGTGTTATTTCATAGTTTTGATGTCTTCACTATTATTCTACAATGTAAAAAATAGTAAAAATGAACCCTTGAATGAGTAGGTGTGTCCAAACTTTTGACTGGTACTGTATGTACACAGAAGGTTTACACACACATATACACACACACACACAGGTTTACACATTTTTTGATTATATTTTGGTCATTTAGGAGATGCTCTTATCCAGAGCGACTTACAATGAGTGCATTCATCTTAAGATACTGTAGCTAGGAGAGACAACAACACATCACAATCGTATCAAATACAGTTTCCCTCAACAAAGTATTTATCAGCAAAGTCAGTGCTAGTGAGAAAAGAGAAGAGTCTTCTTTTTTTTACAGTCACACACACACACACATATATATACACACACACAGAAGATTTACACACACACACACTCCCCATCCAACCAAGGCAAACTAAAGCACTGAAAACCAGGGTATACAAAGGGAACAGCTTTGGTGAGAGAGAGGTATCTGCAGGTTCAGACTAGTATAGAGAGAAAGAACACAGAGGTGAAGTTAGTGAATAGTGTAGTTGACTAAAAGTATACACTTTCACATAAAGAAAATATTTTCTGAAATGTCTTGTATGATCTCCATTCACATAGCCCTGTTGTCACACAACTCATCTTCTTGTTATTACCCTTTCTGATGTGTCGTGTTGTGTGCTTATCGGTTTAGGTTTAGGTCCCACTCTACAGGATGAATACCTTTTAAGGCTTAATAAAGCCTTCATATACCCACTATAAGGACTATATATTTCCACTTATCAAATGTCTTAATTATTGTTTTGTGAGTTTAAGTGCAATATGGTTCTTTTACTGTGGCGAAAACTCTTAAGATACTCTTTAAAAAGCCTTGATCTTAGTGACATTTACATATTTAGAAAAGGTTCAATTAAGCAAAATACTAAGTTTTAAGTGTATCTACCAGAGCTGCTCTCCATTATGTTTTTAACCTTTTGTAATATGAAAATAGCATTTTGATTTTGGCCTTCAAAGGGTTTTGGAAATCTTGATTCCAAAGAGCACACTCTACCTTTCTCTCAGCAAATTAGAAGCAGGGTGCGTGTGAGTGTGTGCATGTGTCCGTAGTAGAGGTAGGTGTGTGTATGCGTCTCTATATAATGTATTGCATCTCTCCTGCAGGTCACAGTGAGGCCCAGTGTGATGGCTGTGTGGAGTACTGCTGTGAAGGCTCTCCCCCTTTCTGCTGCTCCTACTACGCCTATATGGGAGATGTCCTCTCGTAAGTACACACACACACACATGCTCACACACACACACACACAATGTCACCTTCTATACATACACACATGTTCAGTCACCCTCAGTCTATAAACACACACTCACCAACTACACACACAAACACTTCTCTACCACTCCACCACCTGTCCTTTCCACATGCAGTGAATGACCCCTCTGAGAGATTTGACCTTCGTCATTTGGCTCAAGACAGCTGGCCTCTCACTTTATCTATCCTCCTCCTCACCAGACCACCTATGGAGTATAACACATGCTACCTGCTACAGTGCACCAATGAAGAGAATAATGATATTAAAGTATTGTGTAAGCATGGAACATTAATTAATGTCACAGTTAAAATTCCCAAATTCACAGTTTTTACACCATAAGTGGGGGTTTCACAAAAAAGTGCTATTGAATAGGCCCATTGAATGTGGACTCATTTTATCTAGCCATATAATGTAGCTCTTTCAAGGCCATGGTTGTCATAAGGTAATGGAGAGGAATAATGGTTCCTCATTCTACAGCTTCTCCACAGCCTTTTAAATGGATTTTGACCACACACACACACAAAAGGACACGTACATGTACACACATACTCACACACACACACACAGGTCTGAGTCATGTAATCAGATGTTTGAGCAGATCTCCATGGTTGCGCCACAGGCATGTTTGGTCCGGTGTGTGTTATAGGCAGCTGCTCCCAGACTTTTTTCTCAGTCCTGGATGGCCCTATCCCAAAATGCACTGCTTCTCTACAGAGAGCACACTGTAGCAAAACATTTCGCAACGAAAACTGAAATGTTTCTTATTGCACATGTTTCAGTCTGTTTTCTTTCATTTGGTGTTTAGTGAATATGACCCAAGCTTGGGGTCAATTTTTTAGTAATTAAGCAGACACTGTTATCCAGAGCGACTTACATTAATACATTCATCTTAAGATAGCTAGGTGAGACAACAACATATCACAATCTTAGAAAGTAGTTTTCAACAAAGTAGCCTTTTTGGGAGGAGGGGTGGCCGTGGGATTTATTTAAGATACTCTTTAAAGAGGTAGGGAGGTGAATTGAAATTCCATGCAGAATTGACTTGTGAGAAGATGAATTGGATGAGATGACTTCCTGGTAGCCACTAACTAGAATGAAAAGGGGAGCATGTAGTCAAAGTGACAAACGTGTGTTTGTGTGTGCATGCATGTGTGTGTGTGTGTGTTTTCTAGGGGCACGGCGATCTCAGGCATCGTGTTTGGTGTGGTGTTTCTGATGGGAGCGCTGGCGGCCTTCTTCCTGTGTGTGTGCATGTGTGTGAAGAACGGGCGAGGGGCCCGGGTGGACGTGTTCAACACCTCCTACATCAACACTGTGTCCCAGGGCTACCCAGGTAAGACTGATCTAGGATCAGGTCCCCCCTGTCCATATAATATTTTTGATTATGATCTAAAAGGCTAAACTGATCCTAGGTCAGCTCTCAGAGTCCATATAGTTTCAAGTTTTATTTGTCACATGCACAAGTACAGTGAAATGCTTAAAAGTCCAATGCAGCCATTTTTTATCTCAATATCAAATAATTTCCGGGTAACAATTAAGTACCTTACTGTGATTGTTTTCCATTGAAATGGCGAAAAATTAACAAAATTAGCTTCTTAGCAAAGAGCAATTTCTCAAGCAAGAATTTTGCTAGGACTGTCTGGGAGTGGTCTGAGTGGGGAGGGGAAAACTGAAAACGATCTGTTATTGGCAGAGAGGTTTGGAACTCTCTTTCTTATTGGTCTATTAACTACACTGAACAAAAATATAAACACTACATGTAAAGTGTTGGTCCTATGTTTCATGAGCTGAAATAAAAGATCCCAGATACTTTACACTAAAAGGGCATTATCATAATTTTCACAATTTCACAGTATTATTCCAACCTCATAGTGTGGAAATATATATAAAACACAAGAAAATCACATTTTTTGACTGCATTGTGCCTTTAACCCATTACACTCGTGGAAATTGGCCGATATGGATAAGGACAAATATAAAACTATAAAAAGCATATGCATGAGCATGGTAGCAATTGAAAGAGAACACTTTGGAGATTATGGGGAAATTATCAGACCAAAGGTGAGGACAAAACAGTTCACCTTATACAAGACTGATTCCAAACATTACACTGTTGATTTTATGTGCATCTTACATTTACTTTACTTTCATTAAATGACGTGGAAACAACGTTGATTCAACCAGTGTGTGCCCTGTCGTTAGCTAAATTATAAAATACGATCTTACAGTGTTAGGCTTTCAAAAGGCACTTCAGACAAACAGATTGTAATTTTGGTGTGCATAGAATGGAGTCATTAGTGCATTCAAGTGCATGTTTAACTGACACTAAAAAGGAACATTGTTACATCCAATGCCTGTTTGCCTAAGGCTGATGCCACGCAAGCGCTTGTACGCACGTACACATGCATACACACACTTGCATTCAAATGCACACACGTGCACACACACGGACACACACACATACACACACACACACACACATATACACACATGTAAATAGTGCCACACATGCACACAAGCGCATACAGTCGGCCTTACTGTTTAGATTTTTGTTGTCTTTGATGTCTTTTATTTTTGCATTGTTGTTTTCTGTTCTTGTTTTCCTTTGTTTTGTCTTTTTTGTCTTTTGTTCTTTTTGTTGGTTGTTGGCGCATTGGGTCGGTGGTGGCTTTGGTTGGGTTGGAGGGGGATGGTGGCTTGGAGGGGTCCAATTCGGGTCCCCGATTCGACTGGGTGGGGGATCTGTCCTTGTGCCCTTGGGCGGGGCGCTTGACCCTGATTGCTCCTGTGGGTCGCTCTGGATGGGAGTGTCTGCTAGATGACTGAATGTAATGTAAATGTTGAGAGGCTTCACTGCAGGAAGATTGTATGTTTTTAAATTAAATTAATAAAGTGCATGTTCTCGCGGCTAATGTTTTTCACAATATGACAAACATAGGCTCAATCTGTTCAGGACGACCCAGGGTATACCGCATGTCATCCTTGTAACTGTGGATCAAACATAGCGATCACAAACGTTGATACTGTAAATGACATGAGTTTTCAAATATGGAAATGTGAAGTGCACATTAGGACTCACGTGTGTGGTTTGCTTGTATGACATCAAAGCAGTATTTATTATAATCCTCAATGTCTCATCTTTCAGAACACATCGACTCCTCTCTATTTACAGCATTTCCCTCACTCAGACAACAACAAATGTGCAAAAGTAGCCCAATTAGCGGGAGGGATGGGGGGCATCTTCTTGCCGCGCGCGGTGCTCAAGTTTTTAACGGCTCAGTCAAAACCCATACAGCGATGTGAAGCGGAGAACCTGAGTTCTGATGTCATGTATAGCAGGTTACTGTACAGCCACTACGTTCCAATTTAGGCGCTAATCAATGACAAAATCTGCCATTTTCAACCCGTATACAGGATGACAGGGGCTGTGAGTGGAAAGGGTTACTACCTTGCCAGCCCAGTGCAGTATTCAATATCAAAATAAAATAAAAACAGGAGAAATAAGAAAGGAATAAAAAAACTGGCGAATGTAAGCTATATACATGGTCAGTGCCAGTACCAAATGTACAATGTGCAGGGATAATGGATCAGTTGAGGTAGATATGTACAGTGAGGGAAAAAAGTATTTGATCCCCTGCTGATTTTGTACGTTTGCCCACTGACAAAGAAATGATCAGTCTATAATTTTAATGGTAGGTTTATTTGAACAGTGAGAGACAGAATAACAACAAAATAATCCAGAAAAACTTATAAAAGACACCTGTCCACAGAAGCAATCAATCAATCAGATTCCAAACTCTCCACCATGGCCAAGACCAAAGAGCTCTCCAAGGATGTCAGGGACAAGATTGTAGACCTACACAAGGATGGAATGGGCTACAAGACCATCGCCAAGCAGCTTGGTGAGAAGGTGACAACAGTTGGTGCGATTCTTCGCAAATGGAAGAAACACAAAATAACTGTTAATCTCCCTCGGCCTGGGGCTCCATGCAAGATCTCACCTTGTGGAGTTGCAATGATCATGAGAACGGTGAGGAATCAGCCCAGAACTACACGGGAGGATCTTGTCAATGATCTCAAGGCAGCTGGGACCATAGTCACCAAGAAAACAATTGGTAACACACTACGCCGTGAAGGACTGAAATCCTGCAGCGCCCGCAAGGTCCCCCTGCTCAAGAAAGCACATATACATGCCCATCTGAAGTTTGCCAATGAACATCTGAATGATTCAGAGGAGAACTGGGTGAAAGTGTTGTGGTCAGATGAGACCAAAATGGAGCTCTTTGGCATCAACTCAACTCGCCGTGTTTGGAGGAGGAGGAATGCTGCCTATGACCCCAAGAACACCATCCCCACCGTCAAATATGGAGGTGGAAACATTATGCTTTGGGGGTGTTTTTCTGCTAAGGGGACAGGACAACTTCACCGCATCAAAGGGACGATGGACGGGGCCATGTACCGTCAAATCTTGGGTGAGAACCTCCTTCCCTCAGCCAGGGCATTGAAAATGGGTCGTGGATGGGTATTCCAGCATGACAATGACCCAAAACACACGGCCAAGGCAACAAAGGAGTGTCTCAAGAAGAAGCACATTAAGGTCCTGGAGAGTCCTGGAGTGGCCTAGCCAGTCTCCAGACCTTAATCCCATAGAAAATCTGTGGAGGGAGCTGAAGGTTCGAGCTGCCAAACGTCAGCCTCGAAACCTTAATGACTTGGAGAAGATCTGCAAAGAGGAGTGGGACAAAATCCCTCCTGAGATGTGTGCAAACCTGGTGGCCAACTACAAGAAACATCTGACCTCTGTGATTGCCAACAAGGGTTTTGCCACCAAGTACCAAGTCATGTTTTGCAGAGGGGTCAAATACTTATTTCCCTCATTAAAATGCAAATCAATTTATAACATTTTTGACATGCGTTTTTCTGGATTTTTTTGTTGTTATTCTGTCTCTCACTGTTCAAATAAACCTACCATTAAAATTATAGACTGATCATGTCTTTGTCAGTGGGCAAACGTACAAAATCAGCAGGGGATCAAATACTTTTTTCCCTCACTGTAGATGTAGGCAGGGATTACGAGAAAGTGACTGGTAGCAGGATAAATAATAATAATAATAATAAACAATATAGAAACAGCATAAGTGGTGGGTGGGTGTGTGCATGATGGTGAGTGTGTATGTGGTTGTTAGTGTGTGTGTGTGCAAGAGTGTGTGAGTGTGTGGGAGAGACCTGTGAGTGTGCATATAGTCAGCACATATAGTCCTTGGTGAGGGTGGGCAGCTATTATCTATCTGTGTAGAAGTCTCATTGCTTGGGGGTATAAGCTGTCTCGGAGCCTGTTGGTCCGAGACCTGATACTCTGGTACCGCCTGCCGGACGGAAGCAGAGAAAACAGGGGTGGCTGGAGTCTTTGGTAATTTTTCAGGCCTTCCTCAGACACTGCTTGGTGCGTATGTCCTAATCTTATTCATTATGGTCTAAAAGGGCAAACTGATCCTAGATCAGCACTCCTACTCTGAGACGCTTTATGAATTCAGGCCTTAACCACTGCTCCTCCGCTAACTGTCTGAACAGAAAATTACCCGGCCTTCAATTTACCCGTTTCCCTGCAGTGCAGTGATTCCACCACTAGAGGACATTGCTCCTCCACCAATGACCAATACATACTGAAGTCTAGAATGTTTCTACCAGTGGAGGCTACTGAGGGGAGAATGGCTCATAATAATGGCTGGAATGGAGTCAATAGAATGGTATCGAACATGTGGTTTCCATTGGTTGATACCGTTCCATTGACTCCAGTGGAGGCTGGTGGGAGGAGCTATAGGAGGATGGACTCACTGTAATAGCTTAAATGGAATGAATGGAACGGAGTCAAACGTGGTTTCCATATGTTATTTTGTATTTTTATTTTATGTGTTTAATACCGTTCCAAAAATTCCATTCCAGCCATTACAATGAGCCTGTCCTCCTATAGCTCCTCCCACCAGCCTCCTCTGATTGACTCCATTCCAGCCATTACTATGAGCTGTCCTCCCCTCAGCAGCTTCCACTGGTTTCTACAGCCCCATCAAAACAGAAACAATGACATGGCAGGGTCTGTTGTACTTTTATGTTGTATGTGTGTATTGGCATAATCTTTATTTATCCAGCAACTAATATAATAACAAACTAACCATTTTCTCTCTGTGTCTGTCTCTCTCTCTCTCTCCAGGACCCCCACCTCCCTACACCTATGACTATGAGATGTACCCTTCGGCCGTGCGCCCCCTCCCTACACCCCCACCCCACCCAGGACAGACAGCTACTCCCCTCCCCCTCCGTATCCGGGCTGCAATCGCAAATGACTTGCAGACAAAATGGAGAATCTTGACCAGGCTACTTGCCATTTTGAAGGAGCACATCATGGATTATGCTTATGCAGTGTACTAGCAGGGAAATATGAGACTGTACGTATTGCCTTTTCGAACCTCTGGATCACTTAAAATGACTGCATGTGGACTGGACCACTTTGACCTTTTCTTATGGAAGTGATTGGGTCAATTCAACTGATTGGCGTTTCGGGGGGGTGAAAACCTCTGACTCACTTAAAATGACTGTGTGGACTGATCGACTTTTGACCATTTCATGTGGGGGTGTGGGTCAATCCAACTGATCAGCGTTTCGGGGGTGAAAACCACTTTAGTTGTATTTGACTCATATTTTATGGCAATGAATATGAGTGAGGGGACAAAGTACCTAACTTTATTTGAAGATGTGGATCTTTGTTGTACCATCTCTCTGGTAGAGATGCCTGTTAGCTGGCTTTCCTACAGGCTAGTGCTCTTCCCTACCTTATTTCTACAAGGCAAAGGAGGGAAAATTGTAGCTTAGTCCCAGATATGTTTGTGCTGTCTTGCCAATTCTTTCATGTGGCAATGACCTTAGGACATGGCGAGACGGCACAAACAAATCTGGGACCAGGCTAGGAAAACTTTGTAAAACTATGAGTTGTACCATAGGAAGAAAGAGGATGGTAAACATACAGGTCCGGGGTGACGTTTCCCCTAGGTACAGATCTAGTATCAGCTTCCCCTTCCCCAATCCTAACCTTAACTATTAGTGGAGGAAATGCAAAACTGACCCAAGATCAGCGTCATGGGGCAACTTCACCCTACTCTGAGCAAGTCTGCCTGTATGTGAACAGTGAAGACGGGTCTGGACCTGCTCTCGGAGGACTGGGGAATGATGAGTTAATGATGGAATGAATCCTATGATTTATAATGGTGATGTTTCGCAACAATCTTTCAATGTTGTTTATATGTCGTTGCTATGAACATGTGCAGGATGATAGTTAAATAAAAGTTTCCAAATCATTTTGTCTACTTATTGCCTCAATAAATACCCAAGAAGAAGGCTAAATTCAGTACACCAGTCAATAAGGAAGTACAGCTTTTGCACAAGGTTACATGGCTGTGTGTGTGTGTGAATCAGTAAGCGTGTGAATCCAGCGAGTGTAGACCAGAGAGGGTGTGAAAGGGAGACAGCACAACAACAAGTCCTGGTCAGATATAATTTGTGCTCCATATTCAAGTAAAAGTAAGCCTCTGCATAAAGACTATTTGAGGTGGTCATTCTGCTCACACAAAGGAGGAAGACAGCCAGCACTTCACTGCAGTGAAATTGCTAGGCAAATCAACCCTTTTATTCAATAAAGCGTCGTGCAAGGCAATTTTCCCACTGCTTCAAAACAGCTCATATTGAACTTTCATCCCCAAAAATATTCCAACACCCTGGATTTGCTAGCCAAGGGAAAAATGTTCTACCTCTGCCATATTATTCAGCTCCGGGGTGAAGTTTCCCCTAGGTACAGATCTAGGATCAGCTTCCCCTTTCCAAATCCTAACCTTAGCCATTAGTCGGGGGAAATAACTGATCCTAGATCAGTGTCTAGGCCAGTGTCTAGGCCACCATTGGTGGTTTTTGACATGTGCTTCACCAACAACATTGATTTGGTCTATTCCAGTGATTTGTAAATTCCCTTGGCTATGAAATTGAAAATAAGCTTTGTTTGAGCACATTTCAATACACTACAATACTAAATGACATTTTATCACATTAATCAATTGATAGTGACAGAATTAAATTACTTCCCGAGCAAAGTCAGCCTCTGAATGTCAAAGAAACGAAACAATGAAATCTGCATATGCATCGGAGTCTTTCCCGGGTATTTTACAGCTTGTTTGGAGGTAGGCTATTTAAAGAGTGCATTGTAGGTGGAGGAATTGACCGACAAATCTATAGCCTAATTTTGTCTGTCAAACAGGCAGGTCTACCTCTTATTTCGTAAATAGGAAGAAATACAAAGCCTTCTTGTTGTTAGTAAAGTCTAATTAAAATGATTGAAATGAATTATGCCTACTCAAATTTGCACCACAAGCTGTCCATTTCCGAATGATTGTGGTGGGTCTACTGCTTCAAGATTCAGAACCACAATGTAAGAATCTGGCTTATTGTGGGGTCAATAACTGTAATAAATACATCATGGGCAAGAAACATATATTTTTTAATACATTCAATTATAGTAGTAGCAAGCTATCAAAGTTGACCTCCGGTCCTCCTTCTCATCTTCGCGCTCTCCTCAAACTGAACAGAACATAGGCTATAAGCTTTTTTGGACTAGGTCTAATCAAAAACTATTTTCGGAAGAAACCTTTGACTCTTGAACTGTGAAGCAGCACACAAACACTTTTTTGATCAGCAGGAGCAGAGCAGGCTGGGGTTTAGGTTTAGAATATAAATTGCTGTGTGTAATGCAGCCTAGTTTTATTTACACCATGCCGGTAGCTATCTGATAGATTAATTATTAATGACTAATTATTACACCCTGAAACTGTGTATAATGTGTTAGAAATGCGTGAGTGTAGGACCAGTAAAGGCTATGGCATTGAGCCACTATTTAGCAATGTGAGTAAGAGTTAGGCCAGACAACAAAGACAACTGAGAAACTAAGATAAAGAGGCCTCCCAATTTAGGGAGGGGAGAAACTGTTATGAAAACATGGTGCAGAATATTGTGAGAACGGCAATAACTGAGTAAAGCAGGGAGTAGGATATGTGTGTGTGTGTGTGTATGTATGTGTGTATGCATGTGTGTATATGTGTGTGAACTGAAGGTCAGTAGAGCAGTTTTAGAGTGGAAAACTACAGCCAGCCTACAGAGGGAAGGGATTTCTTTTTGTATGACGTATGAGTATAAAAGATGGACTCTGAAATTGTGATGGCAGAATTCTCAATGAATAAATATATCTGACTATGCAGACCGGGACTCTGGCCGTTACTTAAATCCCAAAAGACTTACAACCTTTTGGGAGACGCACAGAGAAACTGAAATAGTTTGTTAAATAATTCACATAACAGCTTGGTCCTTCTGAGCCGGACTCCAATACCCTGTTTCTGTCATTCCAGGTAACTCTGAAAACCGTCGACGGGCGAATGATACATTCGTAAATAGAAAGTCCTGCCCTTTGACATTAAGGTATAAAACAGGCCAGAGGACACCTGATTAATGACAGAGACGGTGACGGAATCCAAACCTACATTGAATCTCGGCTGCAAGGATAAGGTCAGTAGTCTTTATTCATTACTTGGTGAAATTGATTTGAGAACTTGCTAAAATATTGAAAAGTAGCAAATTGATCAATGCGTAGCCATTTTAAGTGAAATGTAGGGGACTGTCAGGAATTATCAAGATTACATTGTGAGGATAGACTCCTCCGTAGAGTAGGAGATAATTCTGGGTGACTAGTCAACCTGTTGGTGGGTCCGTAACGATTCACGGTAATAGGCCATTACCAAAAGAAACTACCCGGTGTTGAAATAGAAGGAACTATTAAAAGTACACCTATGGAATGGAACCTGTAAGAGATTATTGAACAGTCAACAAATAATCCGGGTTAAACAAATACAAAAAGTACACCAGAAGGAATTAAAATAGCATGTGTGAGAAATAGAATATTAGTAAAGTCAAAAGTCACAAACAACTGTAGATTTTGCTGTAACTCTATCCGTTCTGGAGCCTTATAAACTCCAGGTTACCGATATAACACCAATAATCATGTAAGGTTGTATACGTGTGAGACCTAATGTTTGCTCAAAAGTCACATGAATAATTCCAGGTGGTTGTATAGAGGAGGGAGAACCCATTCCTGTTGTATGAGACTGTCAGGAATTATCAAGATTACATTGTGGGGATCAATCCCTCTGTAAAAGTATGAGATAATTCTGGGGGACTAGTCAAGACTACATATACAGGGAGGGGGTGGTTCCAGGTGGTTGTATAGAGGAGGGAGAACCCATTCCTGTTGTATGAGACTGTCAGGAATTATCAAGATTACATTGTGGGGATCAATCCCTCTGTAAAAGTATGAGATAATTATGGGGGACTAGTCAAGATTACATATACAGGAAGGGGTGATTCAAGGTGTTGTTGTGTGAAGCTATTTTGAATTACTTGTTAAATTGACTTGTTATATAGAAGAGGTGGCTAAGGGATTTTTAACAGTACCAACCATGGGGGGGCAAATCCTCACAAGAGGTCCCAGAATTTACTGGGGACGAGAAATGCTTGATGTAATTAAAATGGAATCCAGGGATAGAAGAAATCTCCATTATGTAACCAGGTGGAGGGAGAGGAATGGTTTTGAGGGACGTCTAGACGCAGATAAGCTCGAATCCATGCTTAAACAGACACATAAGGTGTGTAAAGGAGAAATAAGCAGTGAGAGAGAGAGAGAGTAGGAGGGGGCCAGTACCCACTGATAGCCTTACCTAATCTATTGGCGGGGAATGAAAGGGGCCCCAGCAACCTTAGATGTATACAGTAATAATAATAATATGCTATTTAGCAGACAGGCCATGAACACAGAGGACGTGGCCAGAGCGGTAGAAGGAATGACCCACCCCAAAACAGGAATAGTAAGGTTTGGGCTGCCGTTAGAGGGCAGTGGGTTTCAGGGGATGCCCAGAGGACACTTTTGCCATGGGCCGATCACGGAGAGTATGTTGGGAAAATAACTGAATTGTGTAATAGCCTCAGAGAGACATGCAATCCATCATGAGCAGAATAACAGACAGGACAGAGTCAAGAAAGAAGGCAGGAAGAAAAGAGAAGTGAGTGAGAGGGAAAGAGAAGTGAAGGTTGAGGTCTCCGTGCCTCCCCCAGAGCAGAGGGCAGAAAGGTTATATCCAAACTTGGCAGACCAGGCATGGAGAGAAAATCCAGATGATGAATACGTAGGGAGGAGAAGGAGAGTGCAGGGGAATAATGTTGCCCCCCCACCGGCCCCACCTCCCTATGAGGAAGAAGGGGCTGGAGGAGGAAGGGACGATGAAGGTGAGGAAGAGCCAGAGATAGAGGAGTACAGGACAAGGGCAGAGAAAGTCAGACAGGAGAGAAAAGAGAGAAAAGAGAGAAGAGAGAGAGAGAGAAGTCCATCCCCCAGCTTTGAGCGTGAGGAAGAGGAAGATAAGGCGTGACTAGTCCTTGAGGGAGAAATAGTAGACTCTAGTGAGGGGAAGACTAAGGAACCTTTTGATCCAAATTGTGAGGTGTTTGAATTGGCTACTATTGACTTAGCACTTCAACAGGAACAGAAACCTTATTTGACATTGACAGTAATGGGTAAGAAAATTAAATTCCTTTGTGATACGGGAGCCTGCAGGACAGCAATCTGTTCAACAGACAAGCCAGATGGAGTCAGGATTGATGGGGAGAAAATCATAGTGCGATCTGCCTCTGGTCATCAATTTATTGAAAGGTTATCAGCCCCAATAACCCTAAAACATGACCAATCAGGAGGAGAGGCAACCATACCCATCCTGATATCTAAGCTGTGTCCGGTAAATTTACTAGGACGTGATGTAATGACTAAATTGAATGTGGCTGTCATTTCCGCTGAGAGGGGAATGAAAATACACATAGTCAGAGACAATATGGTGGTCTGTGGGGAAGGGGAGCCATGTTATTGGTATAGGCAAGATTTGTTTAGGGGGGGGAATAACTGATATTCCCCGAACCTTGATGGAACTTGCTGATGATGTAGTACCAGGCCCCACTAAAATGTCCCCCGATGACCTACACTGTACTCTCTGGTATAACAAACACCCAGGTCCAGATGCAATCTATGAGAAAGCATTATTTAAAACCACAGAAAGGACTATAGCCTTGAAATGGTTTCACTATGACAACACCCACGCAGTAGTGGAGGTGGAACTAGGGCCCCAAAGTCAGAGACTGTTCAGGGAAATATGGAGCCCACATGTGTCCCTAGCAAAGGAGCCAGCAGAGGACTGGAAAGACATGGGCCAGTGGGTATCCAAGGGTAAGAGGATCACTGATTGGGTCAATATTGTGAGTGGCGATCAACATAGCTCTTCCACAGATAGTACATTTAGATGAGAATAGCAGATGCTGAGGAGAGGAAAACCTGTTGACAGAACAACAGGAGTCAGACTTAAAAGAAGTTCCAGAGCATTTGTGGTCCCGGGGTCCAGCAGACGTAGGATTAATAAAAGGGGTAATTCCAGTACAGGTGATACCCAAATCTAATCATAGGCCATATCAGAAGCAATACCCTATGAAACCAGAAGCAATAAAAGGTTTGCAGTTTACCAAGAGCATATTGGGAGGGACCTTGAGGGAGGGCCAATTCCCGGGGAGATAGTGAGGCCAGAAACAAAGGTGCAGTGTCCTGGAAATTACAGTCTGTTTTGTTTTTTTCAGTTCTGCTGGGAGTACATTGGATGATGGGGTTTTGTGTTGAATTAGAGACAGTGAGACTATTAGTCAATACCTAGGAGAGAAGAGAGGTTACGGTAGCAAAGACAGACAAGAAGGAAATGGTAATAGTGGAGACAGGAGTGAGTGGAAGTGTTACAATTGTGACAAAACGGGACATTTTGCTAGAGAATGTGAGGAACCGTGTAGTTACTGTGCAAGGAAAGGGCACCAGTTAAGAAACTGAAGGCAGAAGGGGAAGAGAGAAATCAGGAGTCCTCATGACCTGGCTGTTTGGTTGTTGTTTTTTAATTGGGGTTTTCAAATAAAAAACAACACACCTAGTATGATGTTTATAAAGCCTTGTTGTTTCAATTTTTGGGGGGTTTTCAGCAGGTCAAGGGTGATAGGTCTTAGAGGAGCACACAGTGAATTTTATGGAGTTTTTTTAGGTTTTGGCTGAGTTTGGGGTATATATGATTTCTTATGAGAATGAATGTCATGAGGATTAATGAACACTTGGGATAAGTAACATTTATTAAATATTTAGAATAATGGTAATGTTTGGTATACTATGGGATGGAATTTCAATTGCCTCTGAACTCTGTTTTAACTTTCTGGTGTTAATTAATCATCCACACTGGTAAATTCTAAAGGCATGAGAGGAGGACTTTAAGATAGTTTATTTTACCAATAAATAAAAATAAGGGATGGCAATTGGATGTTAAATTACCAATATTACCTAAGTGATTGTTAGGTAGGTGATAATATTGACACATGGGCAGTGACATGTGTCAAAAGGAGGGATGGATGGTAGAACAGATTAGACAACACTTTGTTGCACATGGGATTACTAATTATAAAAAAGAAAGATGTGTTATCTGTGCTCAAAATAATCACCAGGGCACCTCAGGGTGAGTATCCTCCGGCTAAGTACCCTTTCCAGCAATTGGAAATTGATTTTATAGAGTTATCACGGAGTGAAGGGAAGAAATTTAGAGTAACCCCAGATGAAGATGGGTTATCCCCCTTTGAGAAAGTGTTTGGAAGACCTTACAGAATGCCACAGTTGGCAGGACCAGACAGGCAGACATAGAACTAGAGAGCACCCTAGCAGAACACGTGAGAAGATAATTTATTAACCACACCCGTATGTCAGAGGTTTTGTGCCCCACAGGTGAACTAAAGGAGAAGGTGACCCACTCTATCTAACCAGGAGACTGGTGAGCATCCAGTCCCTAAAAGAAGAAAAACTGGAAGCAGGCCTGTTGGGAAGGGCCCTACCATGTCCTATTGGTTACTGCCTTTGCCAGCAGAATAGCTGAGAGATCCATCTGGGTGCATGTCACACACTGCAAAAAGGTAAACCCAGTTACACCTGACGAACAAACACAGAGTTAGGAGAAAGAACTGATCACCTCTAGGGCTCGGGGGTTGGCTCCTTAACGAAGATTCCCTTACCCTGTCTGATCATCCCTGTGTGAGTTCGATAGAAGGTGAAGCAATGGGTTGGCCTCTGGCGTCTGACATGTTCTCAGGGCGAGGGTGGGAATTCACAGGTCTCCTGACGGTAGGTAGCTGTCTGATTGTGGGGGCCATATTCCTAACACACTCAAACCCTCCTGATCCGCCAGAAGTAGTAGTTAACCTAACAACAAGTTGATAAAATAATACCTTAACACAGTCTATGAAGGCATAGGAGACAACTAGACGTAGGGAAAGGGGAAGTACTAGGGACTGTAGGGAAGGACATCACCATATGTATGTCACCATGTATATCCTGGGACTATGTAGTTGCTCATACCAAGCGGGGGGGATATGTCAATCTCCATACACAGTTTAAGGACAGTTGTAGTATTGTGAAAGTAGGGAATTACCAGAAATGGCAGTGCGACCCATATAAGGGTAGGTACTGTCTGAAAGTCTGAATTACGCTAAAACAGGTTACAGACCTGAACAAGTGAGATATCCTCTTCAACTGGGGCACCCTATATTGTAAACCTCTCTGAGGGAGGTAGTCAGACCGGGGCTGTGGTGAAGGAGTCTTGTAGTAACTTGCTCTATCTGTATCCCCCGATAACAAAGTCACCCCGACCTAGGTTGCCTCCGTTTGAAGTCTCAGGGGATTCTTATTGTTTTTCTAGGACTATTAAGATAGGATACAGGGTTGGGCATCTTAGCTCCTGCTCCCACACAGAGAATGTCACAACTAAAGAGACCATGACTAATCTCTCCTCTTTGTTGCAGCCAGAGGATTTTAGGAGCCAAAACCAGGCCCGTGCTGACATCTGATGGTTGTGTGGTGATAACAGATTGTGAACTCACCTACATACGCAAACAATCAAACGTGTCAGAGACTGGTGAGTTGTCACGTAGAAAGTGGGACCTCCTCCCGGGATCCTTTGATGAAAGGATATATATTGATGGGATAGGAGTACCTCGAGGGGTTCCAGAAGAATTCAAAGCTAGGAATCAAATCGCAGCTGGGTTTGAATCAAGTATTTTCTGGTGGTCAACAATTAATAAAAGCGTAGGTTGGATAAATTATATGTACTATAACCAGCAAAGATTTATAAATCACACTTGTGATGCAATAAAGGGATTAGCTGAGCAGACAGCGGCAACTAGCTTAATGACATGGCAGAATAGAATAGCTTTAGATATGCTTTTGGCTGAGCGGGATGGAGTTTGTGTTCTGTTTGGATCTATGTGCTGTACTTTCATCCCCAACAATACAGCACCGGACGGGTCCGTGACCAAAGCGCTTCAGGGACTCACCACGCTGGCAAACGAACTGGCTGAGAACTCTGGTATTGATAGCTCCATAAACGGTTGGTTTGATAACATATTTGGTAAATGGAAAACTATTGTTGTAACTATTGTGGGTGAAGTTATAGCTTCTATGGGTATACTTGTTCTTTGTGGATGTTGTCTTATTTCCTGTGTCTGAGGGTTGGTGAGAAAAGGAGATGGAGAAGGTGGTTTCCCAACAGATGGTGAGATACGGCCCAATCCCGGACTCCAACCTAAGGAATTAAGGATATGACCTACCAGGCTTGGTGGAGGATGACAACGATCCAGATAGTTTGAGACTGGATGTTTTCCTAGAACTATAAATCTCTAGTTTAAAAGTTATTGTAATGATCTTTTGTGTATTAAAGTCTCGTTTTAAGTATGATGTACTAGTTACCATTGCTAAAAAGTAACATTACGCTTTTAATCATGGGGTAACACTGATGAACCTGTAATGTTTTTATATGCAAACCAACTTATATACTTCAATGAGTGTGATTCATTTCTATAACAACATATATTTTGTATGTGTGTAATATTTAGTCAAAGGGTGGAATTGATAGATTAATTATTAATGACTAATTATTACACCCTGAAACTGTGTATAATGTGTTAGAAATGTGTGAGTGTAGGACCAGTAAAGGCAATGGCATTGAGCCACTATTTAGCAATGTGAGTAAGAGTTAGGCCAGACAACAAAGACAACTGAGAAACTAAGATAAAGAGGCCTCCCAATTTAGGGAGGGGAGAAACTGTTATGAAAACATGGTGCAGAATATTGTGAGAACGGCAATAACTGAGTAAAGCAGGGAGTAGGATATGTGTGTGTGTGTGTATGTATGTGTGTATGCATGTGTGTATATGTGTGTGAACTGAAGGTCAGTAGAGCAGTTCTAGAGTGGAAAACTACAGCCCGCCTACAGAGGGAAGGGATTTCTTTTTGTATGACGTATGAGTATAAAAGATGGACTCTGAAATTGTGATGGCAGAATTCTCAATGAATAAATATCTCTGACTATGCAGACCGGGACTCTGGCCGTTACTTAAATCCCAAAAGACTTACAACCTTTTGGGAGACGCACAGAGAAACTGAAATAGTTTGTTAAATAATTAACATAACACTATCTTAGAAATATAACTTTGCTCTGTGTTTCTCCAAGCGTGCACTTCGTAGCCTATAGCCAATAGGCTATGGATCATTTGATTGAGACCACACTAAGTAGCGTATAGACGCGATTGATATTGAGCACACAGTGGAGATTCTGAGATGAGGCACACATCGATATACAGTGCATTCAGAAAGTATTCAAACCACTAAGTTACAGCCTTATTCTAAAAGGGATTTAATGCATTTTTTCCCTCATCAATCTACACACACTACACCATAAAGACAAAGCGAAAACAGGTTTTTAGACATTTTTGCACATTTATTAAAAATAAAAAACAGAAAATACCTTATTTACGTAAGTATTCAGACCCTTCACTATGAGACTCGAAATTGAGACAGGTGCATCCTCTTTCCATTGATCATCCTTGAGATGTTTCTACAACTTCATTGTAGTCCATCTGTGGTAAATTCAATTGATTGGGCATGATATGGAAAGGCACACACCTGTCTATATAAGGTCCCACCGTTGACAGTGCATGTCAGAGCAAAAACCAAGCCATGAGGTCAAAGGAATTGTCCGTAGAGCTCCAAGACAGGATTGTGTCGAGGCAAAGATCTGGGGAAGGGTACCAAAACATTTCTGCAGCATTGAAGGTCCCCAAGAACACAGTGGCCTCCATCATACTTAAATGGAAGAAGTTTGGAACCAACAAGACTCTTCCTAGAGCTGGCCGCCCGGCCAAACTGAGCAATCGGGGGAGAAGGGCCTTGGTCAGGGAGGTGACCAAGAACCCGATGGTCACTCTGACAGAGCTCCAGTTCCACTATGGAGATGGGAGAACCTTCCAGAAGGACAACCATCTCTGCAGCACTCCACCAATCAGGCCTTTATGGTAGAGTGGCCAGACAGAAGCCACTCCTCAGTAAAAGGCACATGACAGCCCGCTTGGAGTTTGCCAAAAGGCACCTAAAGACTCTTAGACCATGAGAAACAACATTTTCTGGTCTGATGAAACCAAGATTGAACTCTTTGGCCTGAATGCCAAGTGTCACGTCTGGAGGAAACCTGGCACCCTCCCTATGGTGAAGCATGGTGGTGGCAGCAACATGCTGTGGGGATGTTTTTCAGCGGCAGGGACTGGGAGACTAGTCAGGCTTGAGGGAAAGATAAACAGAGCAAAGTACAGAGAGATCCTTGATGAAAACCTGCTCCAGAGCGCTCAGGACCTCAGACTGGGGCGAAGGTTCATCTTCCAACAAGACAATGACCTTAAGAAAGCACAGCCAAGACAACGCAGGAATGGCTTTAGGACAAGTCTCTGAATGTCCTTGAGTGGCCCAGCCAGAGCCCGGACTTGAACCCGATCTAATATCTCTGGAAAGACCTGAAAATAGCTGTGCAGCAAAACTCCCCATCCAACCTGACAGAGCTTGAGAGGATCTGCAGAGAAGAATGGGAGAAATTCCCAGAATACAGGTGTGCCAAGCTTGTAGCCAAGGCAAAAATGTTCTACCTCTGCCATATTATTCAGCTCCGGGGTAAAGTCTTCATACCCATGAAGACTCGAGGCTGAATCGCTGCCAAAGGTGCTTCAACAAAGTCCTGAGTAAAGGGTCTGAATACTTATGTAAATTTGATATTTCCATATTATTATTTATTTACATTTGCAAAAATGTCTAAAAACCTTGTTTTGCTTGTCATTATGGGGTGTTGTGTGTAGATTGATGACATTTTTATATACAGTGGGGAGAACAAGTATTTGATACACTGTCGATTTTGCAGGTTTTCCTACTTACAAAGCATGTAGAGGTCTGTAATTTTTATCATAGGTACACTTCAACTGTGAGAGACGGAATCTAAAACAAAAATCCAGAAAATCACATTGTATGATTTTTAAGTAATTAATTTGCATTTTATTGCATGACATAAGTATTTGATACATCAGAAAAGCAGAACTTAACATTTGGTACAGAAACCTTTGTTTGCAATTACAGAGGTCATACGTTTCCTGTAGGTCTTGACCAGGTTTGCACACACTGCAGCAGGGATTTTGGCCCACTCCTCCATACAGACCTTCTCCAGATCCTTCAGGTTTCGGGGCTGTCGCTGGGCAATACCGACTTTCAGCTCCCTCCAAATATTTTCTATTGGGTTCAGGTCTGGAGACTGGCTAGGCCACTCCAGGACCTTGAGATGCTTCTTACGGAGCCACTCCTTAGTTGCCCTGGCTGTGTTTTT
This sequence comes from Coregonus clupeaformis, assembly GCF_020615455.1. Classification (NCBI taxonomy): domain Eukaryota; kingdom Metazoa; phylum Chordata; class Actinopteri; order Salmoniformes; family Salmonidae; genus Coregonus; species Coregonus clupeaformis. The sequence goes on from NW_025534324.1 coordinate 57,034, forward strand.
CGGGTCGTTGTCATGCTGGAAGACCCAGCCACGACCCATCTTCAATGCTCTTACTGAGGGAAGGAGGTTGTTGGCCAAGATCTCGCGATACATGGCCCCATCCATCCTCCCCTCAATATGATGCAGTGGTCCTGTCCCCTTTGCAGAAAAGCATCTCCAAAGAATGATGTTTCCACCTCCATGCTTCACGGTTGGGATGGTGTTCTTGGGGTTGTACTCATCCTTCTTCTTCCTCCAAACACGGCGAAGGAGTTTAGACCAAAAAGCTCTATTTTTGTCTCATCAGACCACATGACCTTCTCCCATTCCTCCTCTGGATCCTCCAGATGGTCATTGGCAAACTTCAGACGGGCCTGGACATGCGCTGGCTTGAGCAGGGGGACCTTGCGTGCGCTGCAGGATTTTAATCCATGACGGCGTAGTGTGTTACTAATGGTTTTCTTTGAGACTGTGGTCCCAGCTCTCTTCAGGTCATTGACCAGGACCTGCCGTGTAGTTCTGGGCTGATCCCTCACCTTCCTCATGATCATTGATGCCCCACGAGGTGAGATCTTGCATGGAGCCCCAGACCAAGGGTGATTGACCGTCATCTTGAACTTCTTCAATTTTCTAATAATTGCGCCAACAGTTGTTGCCTTCTCACCAAGCTGCTTGCCTATTGTCCTGTAGCCCATCCCAGCCTTGTGCAGGTCTACAATTTTATCCCTGATGTCCTTACACAGCTCTCTGGTCTTGGCCATTGCGGAGAGGTTGGAGTCTGTTTGATTGAGTGTGTGGACAGGTGTCTTTTATACAGGTAACGAGTTCAAACAGGTGCAGTTAATACAGGAAATGAGTGGAGAACAGGAGGGCTTCTTAAAGAAAAACTAACAGGTCTGTGAGAGCCGGAATTCTTACTGGTTGGTAGGTGATCAAATACTTATGTCATGCAATAAAATGCAAATTAATTACTTAAAAATCATACAATGTGATTTTCTGGATTTTTGTTTTAGATTCCGTCTCTCACAGTTGAAGTGTACCTATGATAAAAATTACAGACCTCTACATGCTTTGTAAGTAGGAAAACCTGCAAAATCGACAGTGTATCAAATACTTGTTCTCCCCACTATATATATACAGTGGGGGAAAAAAGTATTTAGTCAGCCACCAGTTGTGCAAGTTCTCCCACTTAAAAAGATGAGAGAGGCCTATAATTTTCATCATAGGTACACGTCAACTATAACAGACAAAATTAGATTTTTTTTCTCCAGAAAATCACATTGTAGGATGTTTAATGAATTTATTTGCAAATTATGGTGGAAAATAAGTATTTGGTCAATAACAAAAGTTTCTCAATACTTTGTTATATACCCTTTGTTGGCAATGACACAGGTCAAACGTTTTCTGTAAGTCTTCACAAGGTGTTCACACACTGTTGCTGGTATTTTGGCCCATTCCTCCATGCAGATCTCCTCTAGAGCAGTGATGTTTTGGGGCTGTCGCTGGGCAACACGGACTTTCAACTCCCTCCAAAGATGTTCTATGGGGTTGAGATCTGGAGACTGGCTAGGCCACTCCAGGACCTTGAAATGCTTATTACGAAGCCACTCCTTCGTTGCCCGGGCGGTGTGTTTGGGATCATTGTCATGCTGAAAGATCCAGCCACGTTTCATCTTCAATGCCCTTGCTGATGGAAGGAGGTTTTCACTCAAAATCTCATGATAACATGGCCCAATTCATTCTTTCCTTTACACAGATCAGTCGTCCTGGTCCCTTTGCAGAAAAACAGCCCCAAAGCATGATGTTTCCACCCCCATGCTTCACAGTAGGTATGGTGTTCTTTGGATGCAACTCAGCATTCTTTGTCCTCCAAACAAGAGTTGAGTTTTTACCAAAAAGTTATATTTCGGTTTCATCTGACCATATGACATTCTCCCAATCCTCTTCTGGATCATCCAAATGCACTCTAGCAAACTTCAGACGGGCCTGGACATGTACTGGCTTAAGCAGGGGGACACGTCTGGCACTGCAGGATTTGAGTCCCTGGCGGCGTAGTGTGTTACTGATGGTAGGCTTTGTTACTTTGGTCCCAGCTCTCTGCAGGTCATTCACTAGGTCCCCCCCGTGTGGTTCTGGGATTTTTGAGATCTTGCGTGGAGCCCCAGATCGAGGGAGATTATCAGTGGTCTTGCATGTCTTCCATTTCCTAATAATTGCTCCCATAGTTGATTTATTCAAACCAAGCTGCTTACCTATTGCAGATTCAGTCTTCCCAGCCTGGTGCAGGTCTAGAATTTTGTTTCTGGTGTCCTTTGACAGCTCTTTGGTCTTGGCCATAGTGGAGTTTGGAGTGTGACTGTTTGAGGTTGTGGACAGGTGTCTTTTATACTGATAACAAGTTCAAACAGGTGCCATTAATACAGGTAACGAGTGGAGGACAGAGGAGCCTCTTAAAGAAGAAGTTACAGGTCTGTGAGAGCCAGAAATCTTGCTTGTTTGTAGGTGACCAAATACTTATTTTCCACCATAATTTGCAAATAAATTCATTAAAAATCCTACAATGTGATTTTCTGGATTTTTTTTCCTCAATTTGTCTGTCATAGTTGACGTGTACCTATGATGAAAATTACAGGCCACTCTCATCTTTTTAAGTGGGAGAACTTGCACAATTGGTGGCTGACTAAAAACTATTTTCCCCCACTGTATATATATATATATATATATACATTGTAGAATAAGGCTGTAATGTAACAAAATGTGGAAAAAGTCAAGGGGACTGAATACTAGATTCTACAGTACCAGTCAAAAGTTTGGACACTACTCATTCAAGGGGTTTTCTTTATTTTTACTATTTTCGACATTGTAGAAAAATAGAGAAGACATCAAAACTATGAAATAACACATATGGAATCATGTAGTAAACAAAAAAGTGTTAAACAAATCAAAATATATTTTATATTTGAGATTCTTCAAATAGCCACCCTTTGCCTTGATGATAGCTTTGCACACTCTTGGCATTCTCTCAACCAGATTCACCTGGAATGGTTTTCCAACATTCTTGAAGTAGTTCCCACATATGCTGAGCACTTGTTGCCTGCTTTCCCTTCACTCTGCCGTCCTACTCATCCCAAACCATCTCAATTGGCTTGAGGTCGGGGGATTGTGGAGGCCAGGTCATCTGATGCAGCACTCCATCACTCTCCTTCTTGGTAAAATAGCCCTTACACAGCCTGGAGGTGTGTTGGGTCATTGTCCTGATGAAAAACAAATGATAGTCCCACTAAGCCCAAACCAGATGGGATGGCGTATCGCTGCAGAATGCTGTGAACCAAAAATCTCAAATTTGGACTCCAGACCAAAGGACAAATTTCCACCGGTCTAATGTCCGTTGCTCGTGTTTCTTGGCCCAAGCAGGTCTCTCCTTCTTAGTGGTGTCCTTTAGTAGTGGTTACTTTGCAGCAATTTGACCATGAATGCCTGATTCACACAGTCCCCTCTGTTGATGTTGAGATTTGTCTGTTACTTGAACTCTGTGAAGCATTTATTTGGGCTGCAATTTCTGAGGCTGGTAACTCTAATGAACTTATCCTCTGCAGCAGAGGTAGCTCTGGGTCTTTTATTCCTGTCGCAGTCCTCATGAGAGCCAGTTTCATCATAGCGTTTGATGGTTTTTGCGACTGCACTTGAAGAAACTTTAAAAGTTCTTGAAATGTTCCGTGTTGACTGACCTTCATGTCTTAAAGTAATGATGGACTGTAATTTCTCTTTGCTTATTTGAGCTGTTCTTGCCATAATATGGTATTTTACCAAATAGGGCTATCTTCTGTATACCCCCCTACCTTGTCAAAACACAACTGATTGGCTCAAATGCATTAACAAATTAACTTTTAAGAAGCCACACCTGTTAATTGAAATGCATTCCAGGTGACTACCTCATGAAGCTGGTTGAGAGAATGCCAAGAGTGTGCAAAGCTGTCATCAAGGCAAAGGGTGGCTATTTGAAGAATCTCAAATTTAAACTATATTTTGATTTGTTTAACACGTTATTGGTTACTACCTTATTCCATATGTGTTATTTCGTAGTTTTGATGTGTTCACTATTATTCTACAATGTAGAAAATAGTCAAAATCAAGAAAAACCCTGGAATGAGTAGGTTTGTCCAAACTTTTGACTGGTACTGTATATTGAATTCTGCTTATATCACGCTATACCACAATAAACATAAAGTTAAAATGCCAAGACTCTGAGACCATTGAGTGCTTTTGAAGTGACAGGTTGGGGCGAAATCTGTGACCCATCTCTGCTGCCCTGTATCAGCACAATGGACAGCGCCCTACACAGTAAAGCAAGGCCTATTTGGCAATGAATATAGGCTACAAGATAGATAGCCGAATACAACCAGTTTTTCTTTCCACAGTGCAGTGCATTTCAAATGCTCCTTGCTTGATGCGTGTCTAGCGAATCCTTTGGTTCCATCAATAGCATGCTTTCAGTAGAATGCTTGCCTTGAGTGAAGGCCTTGTCTGCATTAGCATTGGACTAAATACAGAACTTTCGACATTGGAACCAAAATGCCGCATCTGCAGTAACAGAGTATTCCAGCCACTCTCCTCCTATGAACCAGTTGCTATTAAATTAACGTTTTTGGACAGAAAACCTGCGGTTAGGGTAGGATTCTAGGCTAACCTGGGCTGGCTACTCTCTTCCAAGATTATCAGGAACAGTCAGGGGTGGAGGGGGCTGTGGAGCCTTTATCCTTCACGGGGAGCTGCAGTTGAAGTCGGAAGTTTACATACACCTTAGCCAAATACATTTAAACTCAGTTTTTCACAATTCCTGACATTTCATCCTAAAAATGTAATAGTAAAAATTCCCTGTCTTAGGCCAGTTAGGATCACCACATTATTTTAAGATTGTGAAATGTCAGAATAATAGTAGAGAGAATTACTTATTTCAGCTTTTACTTCTTTCATCACATTCCCAGCGGGCCAGTAGCATTGCCTTTAAATTGTTTAACTTGGGTCAAACGTTTCGGGTAGCCTTCCACAAGCTTCCCACAATAAGTTGGGTGAATTTTGGCCCATTCCTCCTGACAGAGCTGGTGTAACTGAGTCAGGTTTGTAGGCTCCTTGCTCGCACACGCTTTTTCAGTTTTGGCCACACATTTTCTATAGGATTGAAGTCAGGGCTTTGTGATGGCCACTCCAATACCTTGACTTTGTTGTCCTTAAGCTATTTTGCCACAACTTTGGAAGTATGCTTGGGGTCATTGTCCATTTGGAAGACACATTTGCGACCAAGCTTTAACTTCCTGACTGATGTCTTGAGATGTTGCTTCAATATATCCACATCATTTTCCTTCCTCATGATGCCATCTATTTTGTGAAGTGCACCAGTCCCTCCTGTAGCAAAGCAACCCCACAGCATGATGCTGCCACCACCGTGCTTCACGGTTGGGATGGTGTTATTTGGCTTGCAAGCGTCCCCCTTTTTCCTCCAAACATAACGATGGTCATTATGGTCATTATGGCCAAACAGTTCTGTTTTTGATTCATCAGACCAGAGGACATTTCTCCAAAAAGTACGATCTTTGTCCCCATGTCAGTTGTAAACCGTACTCTGGCTTTTTTATGGCGGATTTGGAGCAGTGGCTTCTTCCTTGCTGAGCGGCCTTTCAGGTTATGTCGATATAGGACTCGTTTTACTGTGGATATAGATACTTTTGTACCTGTTTCCTCCAGCATCTTCACAAGGTCCTTTGCTGTTGTACTGGGATTGATTTGCACTTTTCGCACCAAAGTACGTTCATCTCTAGGAGACAGAACGCGTCTCCTTCCTGAGCGGTATGATGGCTGCGTGGTCCAATGGTGTTTATACTTGCGTACTATTGTTTGTACAGATGAACGTGGGACCATCAGGCGTTTGGAAATTGCTCCCAAGGATGAACCAGACTTGTGGAGGTCTACACATTTTTTTTCTTAGGTCTTGGCTGATTTCTTTTGATTTTCCCATGATGTCAAGCAAAGAGGCACTGAGTTTGAAGGTAGGCCTTGAAATACATCCACAGGTACACCTCCAATTGACTCAAATGATGTCAATTAGCATATCAGAAGCTTCTAAAGCCATGACATCATTTTCTGGAATTTTCCAAGTTGTTTAAAGGCACACTCAACTTAGTGTATATAAACTTCTGACCCACTGGAATTGTGATACAGTGAATTATAAGTGAAATATAATAATAATCTGTCTGTAAACAATTGTTGGAAAAATTACTTGTGTCATGCACAAAGTAGATGTCCTAACTGACTTGATAAAACTATAGTTTGTTAACAAGAAGTTTGTGGAGTGGTTGAAAAACTAGTTTTAATGATTCCAACATAAGTGTATGTAAACTTCCGACTTCAACTGTATATGGAGCTCAGCACCATCATTGCTGCTGGGCTTGGCGGCATCCTCGGTGGTTTGATTTCTGATATCCATCGTGGCAGTGGCAGATTAGCAGGTTAGTGCTAAATAGGCTAATAAAACTAACACCTTTTACAGCTAAATAAGATGCTAACTAAACTCTGTAGTGGTGGGGCGTGAGGCAGAGTTGAGTGAAGCTGCTTCAACTCTAAACTTGACCCCGTCCTTATAAATAAAAATCTAATATTACAGGCGGAGGCTTATCTCATTATTCACTAAGCCTACCACAGATGAGCAGTGTTTTTTCACGCTTTTTATGGAAACCCAAAGAGTCATACCTAACCGCCCAGTGGCTTTCCATAGCCCCCCTACACACAAACGCTCCGCGGCATGCTCTGTCCATGGTGCTGATACAGTGCAGCGGGGATACAGATTTCGCGCCAACCTGTCACTCAATCATTTGAACTTTTCTGCTATTTTTATATAGGGATATAAAACTAAAACAACTGAGTGGAGCCGGGCCCGATACAGCACAAAGTCCATTTGCCATGTGCTCTCATCAAACATTTCAGCCTTAAACTTTTGGTATTTGGTATTTTATTAGGATTCCCATTACCTGTTGCGAAAGCAGCAGCTACTCTTCATGGGGTCCACACAAAACATGACATAATACAGAACATTAATAGACAAAAACAGCTCAAGGACAGAACTATATGCATTTAAAAATGGCACACATAGCCTACATATCAATACATATATAGTATCTGAAGATTATGCCTTTGTTAAATGTTTTTCATGAAGAAATAGAATGTTGTTTATGGTAGTATCAAGAGGGAATGTTTTAGGTGTAATACCACATACCACAGACAGGAGGTGGGTTGTAGACAGGGGAGACTGGTGATTGGCCAGAAGAGGGGGCATCAGTGTTTATAAATAGGGGTTAAACGATGAGACGTTAGAACGGCCATAGCAATCTGAGGAGCCGTTCTCCGGACAACGCGTGTCTGTAATTTATGCTGTAACCTCGTGGTATGAATAAAAGCCTCTAACACGATGCAACATAACGGACTCTTTGTTGATGGCAATAATTGCCACCATTCATCATATACGACACATACATACAATATCTAGGTCAAATAGGGGAGGGGAGTTGCTTTATCTGGGGTTTTTTAAACCAGGTTTGCTGTTCATTTGAGCAATATGAGATGGACGGGAGTTCCATGCATTAATCACAATAAAATAAACCCCCCATATTTACTCAAAACCAACAACAAAGTTCCCTTGAACATAAAGCTCACCAATACCTTTTAGCTAGAAGCTCTCCCACATGATGACCTGGGGCAGCCAGGGCCATTCTTGTAGTCGTCTCCATCCACTGATTCCTCTCTCCTGGTCGACCTGGGGCATCAGGTGGCCCCATCCTGGTCGCTCACCCACTTTGAGTGGACCATTCCATCCGGCTCTCTGCGGGCCCCCATGGCAGTGTTGTACTGTCCTCTTAGTTGGCACTTCCCCCTCAGCTCACCAGGCCACACAGCTCCTTCAGCCATGTCCACAGAGCTACTCAGTCTTCACTCATAGGGCACCTTAACACGCCAGGCCAGTTAGGTTGCACAAAGTGTCATAGACCGGCAGGGGGTGGCTTAATCTTCTGCCCCAGCTGCGCCCAGACCACCCACGGGAGAGACTGTAGAACCTGGGAGGACACAGAAACACAAGACAGTAAAAGCAAAACAAAACTGGCCCCTGCTCCACAACTGCCCACTCAATGGCCCAGACCCTGCAGATGCTACGCCAAGTGTCACAAGGTAGAAAAGTGACAGGTTTTATATTGACTGGGTTGAGCAGGCAGAGTGAAGCAGAGGCAGACAACAAACAGGACAGTTTTCAACATTTATTTTCATAAGGCATGGTTTTCAATAGTCACCGTTTCAGTAATCATGTTAACATTCTAAATTCATTTTCACAATTCAGTTAGAATGCTTAATTTCTGTATACCATTTTCTCTTTACTTTTAACTTAAAAACGATGCTACTTAAAATCATTAGACAAACATACAAACTAAACCAAAGAAACAAAGGGGCACAGGAAGCGAAGCTGCCAGAAGGCAGGTGTCAATTTTTTCTCAAACTTAGTCATATAGCATTCCCATTTGCCATGTGCTCTCAAATATTTCAGCCTTAAAGGGGAACTGCACCTGCTGATTTGGCCTCTTTTTAAGGCTTGCTGCTCAAGAAATACTGACGGCCATGACAGAAACCAAACTTGAGTTGACTTGGGGGTGTGGTTTGATGTGAGTGTTTCTTGGGTGTGTCCTTGCCACACCTTGCCGTTTCCCTTGTTTGTTAAAATAAAATAATAAAAAATGTACTACAGGCAGATGTATGGTGAGATTCCGGAGGAAGCTTTTGGGCTTTATTAAATCCACATTCCAGAAGTTCAGCTAAGCGTGATTGAAATTTAAAGGCAATGTTCCCGCTTTAGCGGCGACTGCATTTATGATAAACGCTGCATATGTTGGCTCAATCGAAAATTACCTTTAAATTTCTATCACAGAATCTGTAACGCTTCAGCCCTTTATTTATTCTTTATTTATTCAGGGAAAGCCCAACGAGACCAGGGTCACAATATGAAACAAAACAGCATTCAAATGACAGCAAATTACCTTTGAATAGGTCAGTAGCCTACAGAGTAATATGAGAAGAATGCAATTGCTGAATTTATGTAGATATTCTAAACTACCGGTAAGTTTTGATAACTTTCAAATGTAGTAACAGGTCCATGTAGAATAAACAACCCTTTACATAATACCATAGATGCAGTGTTTTGCTAATATAACAACGTGCATTTCATTGTCATTCCCAGCCGATACAGATACTGTGCCTACCGGCATTTTGTCTGGTGGTAATGGGGCTAACTTGGCAAACATGTCAGTGGTCATACCTTCCTGTGTGGTGTCCTGTACACAACAGGAGTTCCCTGATCCTGTTGCAGAATACACAGGGTTTCTCCCTCCCATACCATTCAACTGAAGAAAAAAAAAGACAATAAAAGTAAAGGTTGTGTCTAGTAAAAATGTTATGCCGAGTGCCAGGTCTCTCTCCATTCAGAGACATCAGTATCAAGCCTGTCCGTCAATCTGGACTTCATCACATCATCTTGTAAGTCTCCATACATGTTTCTGTGAACACATAGTCACTGTTCTGCTACCAATGGCAGTTTGGATAGGTAATATCTGACACACAAACAGGGACTATGTTGAAGTTTGAACAGGTCAGATAAAACCTACCCAATTATTTTACATGCTCTTATCCAGAGCGACTTACAGTTAGTGAGTGCATACATTATTTTTTATACTGGCCCCCCGTGGGAATCGAACCCACAACCCTGGCGTTGCAAACGCCATGCTCTACCAACTGAGCTACATCCCTGCCGGCCATTCCCTCCCCTACCCTGGGCCAATTGTGCGCCGCCCCACGGGTCTCCCGGCTGCGGCCGGCTACAACAGAGCCTGGATTCGAACCAGGATCTCTGATGGCACAGCTAGCACTGCGATGCAGTGCCTTAGACCACTGCGCCAGTCGGGAGGACATTATGGTCTCCCCATCAAACGACTGAGGCTGCCGTCTGGCAAAAGCATCTCCAGTCCATCTGTAGAAATAGTCAGAGTTGAGGCAGAGTTCATCAGCGACACATGGAATGAAAAGGGTGTTGCAATTACTGGACATATGTGCTGTACTGTATTATTAGTAATCACCTGATTGTGGATGTGTTGAGTGCCAGGTCTCTCTGCATCTCAAGCATCTTTATACACATACACACACAGTCACTGTTCTATTACCAATGGCAGTTATGGATAGGTGATATCTGACACACAAACATATAATATGTTGAAGTTTGAACAAGTCAGACGAAACCTACCTACTTCTGTTCTTCCTATCAACAACCATTGGTGAGCATGCAGGAGGTGAGGCTGGAGGTGAGGTCTTTGCCAGAGCCCCATTGATGGGCATAGCAGCATAGATCAGCTCCTGGGCCCTCATCAAAGATAATGGTCAGTACACACACACACAGAGCACGGATTACATTATCAATGTTGGTTATGATTAGCCTGGTGGAACCAACCTGATCACTGTGTTCACCTTTCTATTTCACTTCAGATATCATCAAATGTTAAGTGAAACAGAATGGTGAATGGCTGGTTCCACCAGGCTAGGTTATGTCCCGGAAATTATATGCACTGAAGAAGTAGAGAATAAGCAACAAATAATGTCAGTTTACATAAATTATTTTTCACAATTGTGTTATCAAATGTATCAAAGTAATGAAGTGGATTACCGTCTGTGTTTGTACAATTGATGACCTGTGAAAGCTGTTGCCACTGACAGGTGAAGGTTGCTGGCCAGATACTTGCCAGATACTTGTGGCTGACTGTTCCATTCATAGGAATGCTCACAGCGAGGGCATGTCTACATGATGCTGATGAGGGCCCCCTTGCTGGTCTTCTCTATGCTGAATGTTTGGCTGCATGTCTCAAAGAACTGCATCAGTCAATCTTATGAGGTGGTGTTGACTGGGTGGGCCTGTGACAGGGTGATATAATAGACAGCCAAGTTTTGAATTGCATTTTGTTCTAAAGAAAAGGGCAAAGCTTTTTGCTAATGCACTTCACAACCAAAACTACACTACAGTAGTTATATATGCTTGGCTGGGGAATTAGCCTACTAGTTTATCAAGCCAGGTATTTTTAATACAACTTTTCACAATTCACATGACACACATTAACTGTCGTTGTTGATGAAGTCGTCAACGTACAGCTGCAAGTCTCTTGGGGTATATCTCTATAAGCTTGGCACATCTAGCCACTGAGATTTTTGCCCATTCTTCAAGGCAAAACTGCTCCAGCTCCTTCAAGTTGGATGGGTTCCGCTGGTGTACAGCAAAATGTAAGTCATACCACAGATTCACAATTGGATTGAGGTCTGGGATTTGACTAGGCCATTCCAAGACATATAAATGTTTCCCCTTAAACCACTCAAGTGTTGATTTAGCAGTATGCTTAGGGTCATTGCCCTGCTGGAAGGTGAACCTCCGTCCCAGTCTCAAATCTCTGGAAGACTGAAACAGATTTCCCTCAAGGATTTCCCTGACCAGTTTCCCAGTCCCTGCCGAATAAAAATATCCCCACAGCATGATGCTGCCACCACCATGCTTCACTGTGGGGATGGTGTTCTCGGGGTGATGAGAGGTGTTGGGTTTGCGCCAGACATAGCGTTTTCCTTGATGGCCAAAAAGCTCAATTTTATTCTCATCTGACCAGTGTACCTTATTCCATATGTTTGGGGAGTCTCCCACATGGCTTTTGGTGAACACCAAATGTATTTGCTTATTTTCTTCTTTAAGCAATGGCTTTTTTCTGGCCACTATTCCGTAAAGCCCAGCTCTGTGGAGTGTACGGCTTAAAATGGTCCTATGGACAATATAATTACTGTGGAGCTTTGCAGCTTTAGGGTTATTGGTTTCTGAAACGCCTCCTTGCTGGTCGTGAGTTTTAGTGGGCGGCCCTCTCTTGGCAGGTTTGTTGTGGTGCCATATTCTTTCAATTTTTTAATAATGGATTTAATGGTGCTCCGTGGGATGTTCAAAGTTTTGGATATTCTTTTATAACCCAACCCTGATCTGAACTTCTCCACAACTTTGTCCCTGACCTGTTTGGAGAGTTCCTTGGTCTTCATGGTGCCGCTTGCTTGGTTGTGCCCCTTGCTTAGTGGTGTTGCAGACTCTGGGGCCTTTCAGAATAGGTGTATATATACTGAGATCATGTGACAGATCATGTGACACTTAGATTGCACACAGATGGACTTTATTTAACTAATTATGTGACTTCTGAAGGTAATTGGTTGCACCAGATCTTATTTAGGGGCTTCATAGCAAAGGGGGTGAATACATATGCACGCACCACTTTTCTGTTATTTATTTTTTAGATTTGTTTGAAACAAGTGATTTTTTTCATTTCACTTCACCAATTTGGACTATTTTGTGTATGTCCATTACATGAAATCCAAATAAAAATCAATTTCAATTACAGGTTGTAATGCAACAAAATAGGAAAAACGCCAAGGGGGATGAATACCTTTGCAAGGCACTGTATGTCATCAGGGCAAGTCACTCAGGTCACTATCAGAGGCCTCATGATGGTGTGTCCTTTTCATAGGAGTCGAGGGAGACTGGCAACAATGGAGGAGATGTAACATGGGTATTTATGTCGCATGACACACTTTTATTCTGAGGTCTTGCCTGACAAGCTGTGAAAATAGCAAGTTAACAGTGAATGAAATTATTTTTTGAGGTCGCTAAACCATTGCAATCACATGCTGGACATGTTATGATACCCACCTTTGCTCCTTCTGTCCAGCACCCAACTATGCACTTTGTCTAACAGAAAAACAGGGTCAACGATTGTCATCATCCCTCAATTTTAAATATAGCTCGAGAAATAACGTAATCTCATTTGGAAGCTAATTCTTTGCTTTACAGATGTATACTGACTGGCTCTAGATTGGATTAGATTTAGGCCGGTGACACTGTTACACTATTCAACCAACTGTGACATGTTTTGCTATGGCCCTGGGTTGGTTTCAGTTTGTTGCTCCCAGTTAGTACACTGTTGTAGTCAGACATGAGTTTGCTATTACCACTATAGCTGCATCCAACATTTATTTGTGCCCTAGTAGGCTGGACAATAGATAGAGTCAAAATTCACCCAAGGCTGAAAAACGGACAAAGAAATGATTTGAAACGAACCATCGCTGAGCCTCTTCTGACTGGAGTGATCCTTAGAATTCAATTTTCCATAAATGGCACCAAAAAATGTCTACCTTTTATTTTACCACTACAATCTGTTCTTAGGATGAAACGGAAAAATAACAACTTGTGTAGAAAGTAAACATCTGCACCTCGATGGTGCCATGTGTGCTTACAGTGCATACTGAAAGTATTCAGACCCCTTGACATTTTCCACATTTTGTTACGTTACAGCCTTATTCTCAAATGGATTAAATCGTTTTTTCCCCTCATGTCTACACACAATACACCATGATGACAAAGAAAAAACAGGTTTTTAGAAAACTTTGCAAATGTACAGCGATTACAGCCTCGAGTCTTCTTGGGTATATCGCTACAAGCTTGGCACACCTGTATTTGGGGAGTTTCTCCCATTCTTCTCTGCAGATCCTCTCAAGCACTGTCAGGTTGGATGGGGAGCGTCACTGCACAGCTATTTTCAGGTCTCTCCAGAGAAGTTTGATCGGGTTCAAGTCCGGGTATTGTGTGTAGACTGATGAGGGAAAAAAATATATTCAATCCATTTCAGAATAAGGCTGTAACGTAACAAAATGTGGATAAAGTCAAGGGGTCTGAATACTTTCCTAATGGGGTCTGACGAGGAAGTAGAGAAAGTAGAAGAAGAAAAAAGGCAACTTCTGACTATTTCTGGTCTACCGATCGATGACAGCAGAGTACGCTGCCCAACCTTATGTCATTAGAAAGAGGCGATTTTCCTGATTAAAATGGTGTCTGACTTTAAAAAATCAAAATATACACATTGTGAGATGTGTGGCGAAATAGACCAGCATGCCTCTCGATAGGAAAACAATGGGGGGAGCTCAGAGTTCCAAGGGCTAGCGTTTGATGACAACGGAGTACACTGCCCAGCCTTACATAATTACAAAGAGGAAACTTTCATTATTAAAATGGTGTCCGACTTCAGAAAATCGAAATATACGTACATATTGTGAGATATTTGGCAAAATAGACAGACATGTCCGTGTAGAATGTTCCCATGGGGAAACATTGGGGCAGCCTCAGAATTCCAACAGTAATGTGTAATTTTTGACATTTTGAATGCTTGCTTTTGATGACAACTGAGTATGCTGCCCAGCCTTACATCATTACAAAGAGGAGAATATCCTGTTTAAAATGGTGTAGAACTTCAAACCATCAAAAGACATTCATTTTGAGATATTTGGCGAAATAGAGAGACATTTCCCCCAAAACAATGGCAATCTGAAAGTTCCAAGAGCAGTGTTTTATTTAACCAGCTTACCATTTATCTACTACCATTTGCCTTTTTTGCGTTTAACATTTTGTGGTTTGAACTACAGTAGGCCTCTATGTGAAAGCGTGGCAAGAACTTATTAACTTTTCATTATTCACAGATCTACTCCTCTGATGAGATGGCAGGAAGGCAGACAGGTAGAGTCCTCTGATTGCAGGGAGGCAGGCAGGGAGCACACTCCTGAAAACGAACTGCTCAGCAAAGCAAAGGCTCTTTTGAGAGCTACCAGATTAATATTTAAAAAATTCTCATTTTCAGTGTCTGTGTCCAGTGTCTGTGTTTATATGTTAAGGGGTGTTACTTTGGCAGATAATGTCACCCATCTAAATATATATAAAAATATATATAATTAACTAAATGTATTGTGTTTTTGGTTTATGTCAGTTTCATTGTTTAATGTTATGCTATAAATGGTTATTTTATGGTTGTAAGTGATAAAATGAACTAGAAAATGTTATATTTTGCAATTCTGAGTAATTACTACTTTAGTAAGGATATACACTTATTCTGTACTACTGCAATTGCTCAATAATTCCAATAGATGACAGCATAGAGACCACAAATGACATTTCAGAAGATTCGTTTTCTACTATTACTAAAATAGTTTCTAAAAGTGTCCTAGGCTACCCTACCCTAGAATTAGGGTTGTGGCTAGGGTTGCTATTTGTTCAGGGATAGGATTAAGGCTAAAATAGGTTATACTATACAAAAGGCTAGGGTTATGGTTAAGGCTAAAAATCTAATCAACTATAATTTTTCACATGCGCCAAATACAACAGGTTTCACCTTACCATGAAATGCTTACTTACAAACCCTTAACCAACAATGCAGTTCAAGAAATAGAGTTCAGAAAATATTTACTAAATAAACTAAAGTAAAAAATAAAATAACAATAACGAGGCTATATAAAGGTGGTACCGGTACCAAGTCAATGTGCGGGGTACAGGTTAGTCAAGGTAATTTGTACATGTAGTGACTATGCATAGATAATAAACAGCGAGTAGCAGCAGTGTAAAAAAAAAGGCTGGGTGGGGGGGGTGTCAATGTAAATAGTCTGGGTGGCCATTTGATTAATTGTTCAGCAGTCTTATGGCTTGGGGGTAGAAGCTGTTAAGGAGCCTTTTGGACCTAGGTTTGGTGCTCCGATACCGTTTGTCATGCAGTAGCAGAGAGAACAGTCTATGACTTGGGTGACTGGAGTCTTTGACAATTTTTTGGGCCTTCCTCTGGCTATTTGAAGAATCTCAAATATAAAATATATTTTGATTTGTTTAACACTACGTGATTCCATATGTGTTATTTCATAGTTTTGATGTCTTCACTATTATTCTATAATGTAGAAAATAATCAAAATAAAGAAAAACCCTTGAATGAGTAGGTGTGTCCAAACTTTTGACTGGTGCTGTGTATACTAGGCGGTGTGCCACCCTTTGCCTTGATGACAGCTTTGCACACTCTTGGCATTCTCTCCACACTGATCTCGACAAACCATTTCTGTATGGACCTCGCTTTGTGCACGGCGGCTTTTTATGCTGAAACAGGAAATGACCTTCCCCATACTGTTGCCACAAAGTTGGAAGGACAGAATCGTCTGGAATGTCATTGTATGCTGTAGCGTTAAGATTTCCCTTCACTGGAACTATGGAGCCTGAACCCTGAACCCAGATTTGTCCGTGAAACTGCCAGGTGGTGAAGCGTGATTCATCACTCCAGAGAACACGTTTCCAATGCTCCAGAGTCCAATGGTGGCGAGCTTTACATCACTCCAGCTGACGCTTGGCATTGCACATGGTGATCTTAGGCTTGTGTGCGGCTGCTCGGTCATAGAAACCCATTTCATGAAGCTCCCGACTAACAGTTATTGTGCTGACGTTGCTTCCAGAGCAGTTTGGAACTCGGTAGTGAGTGTTGTAACTGATGACAGACGATTTTTACTCGCTACGTGCTTCAGCACTCTGCGGTCCCGTTCGGTGAGCTTGTGTGGCCTACCACTTCGTGGCTGAGCCGTTGTTGCTCCTAGATATTTCCACTTCACAATAACAGCACTTACAGTTGACTGGGGCAGCTCTAGCAGGGCAGAAATTTGACAAACTGATTTGTTGGAAAGGTGGCATCCTATGACGGTGCCACGTTGAAAGTCACTGAGCTCTTCAGTAAGGCCATTTTACTGCCAATGTTTGTCTATGGACATTGCATGGCTATGTGCTCGATTTGATACACCTGTCAGCAATGGGTGTGGCTGAAATAGTCGAATCCACTAATTTGAAGGCGTGTCCACATACTTTTGTATATATAGTGTATATATATAAAATATATATTTAAAAAACTATTCCAAAAAAAACAAAAAAACAAAAAAATAATATATACATATATATATATATATATATAATTATTTTTTGGAATAGTTTTTTTTCTCTGTAATACTACTAGCCACTTAACAATTTTATGAAGTTGGTTTTAGCTAGCCCAGATAGGTTCCCAATCTCCCAACTTCATAACTAGCTACCAAGAAGCCATTTCAGGCTATCAATTAAGTTAGAGTAGCTAGCTTGTCTAACTATTTTAGCTGCCATGCCTGCTGGCAAGGTTGGTAAACTTGAGAAAAGCAAACCTTCAGAAAGTATTCACACCCCTTGACTTTTTCCACATTTTAATGTACTGCAGTGGGCTAAATCAGTGTTGCACAGAGTGACTTTTGGTATTCTTAAACAAATCTACTTTGAAACAAAAGTATACACCTCACACACATGGTTATGGGCTTAAAAAAAGAAGACACCTGTACAATGTCAGATATAGTTGAAATATATTCAATTTTGAGTTTGCATCCCAATATTACACTTTATATACATAACAGAAGACTGAAATATAACAAAACTGTTTAACATAGAAACACTGGATTTTCATCAGGTTTTTTAAAATAATCTTTATTAATGATGAAATTATGAACAATATTAATAACATTCCACCCATGAGGCCGAAGAGGGCTCTTTTGGTCATTGACTGCAGGAAAGGGCTACTGTGTTACAGCCTGAATTTAAAATTGATTAAATGTAGATTTCTTTGTCATAGGCCTACACACAATACCAAATGTCAAAGTGGAATTATGTTTTTTCGACATTTTTACACATTAATTATAAATGAAATGTCTTGAGTCAATAAGTATTCAACCCCTTTGTTATGGCAAGTTTAAATACGTTCAGGAGTAAAGATTTGCTTAACAAGTCACATAATACGTTGCATGGACTCATTATGTGTGCAATAATAGTGTTTAAAATGATTTTTGAATGACTACCTCATCTCTGTACCCCACACATACAATTATCTGTAAGATCCCTCAGTCGAGCAGTGAATTTCAAACACAGATTCAACCACAAAGACCAGGGAGGTTTTCCAATGCCTCACAAAGAAGGGCACCTATTGGTAGATGAGTAAAAAAATTAAAGCAGACATTGAATATCCCTTTGCGCATGGTGAAGTTATTAATTACACTTCGGATGGTGTATCAATACACCCAGTCACTACAAAGATACAAGTGTCCTTCTTAACTCAGTTTCCGGATAGGAAGGAAACTGCTCAGGGCTTTGACCATGAAGCCAATTGTGACTTTAAAACAGTTACAGAGTTGAATGGCTGTGATAGGAGAAAACTGAGAATGATCAAAACATTGTAGTTACTCCACAATACTAACCTAATTGACAGAGTGAAAAGAAGGAAGCCTGTACAGAATACAAATATTCCAAAACATGCATCATGCTTGCAACAAGGCACTAAAGTACTACTGCAAAAAATGTGGCAAAGCAATTCACTTTTTGTCCTGAATAGTGTTCAACTCAAATCAAATGTTTTTTGTCACATGCGCTGAATACAACAGGTGTAGACCTTACCGTGAAATGCTTACTTACAAGCCCATAACCAACAATGTAGTTTTAAGAAAAATAAGAGATAGGAAAATATTGACTAAATAACCTAAAGTAAATACATTTTAAAAGATTTTAAAAAGTAACAAATCCAATACAACACTACACCATATTACTGAGTACCACTTTCCATATTTTCAAGCATAGTGGTTGTGCATCATGTTATGGGTATGCTTGTAATAAAAAATAAACGGAATGGAGCTAAGCACAGGCAAAATCCTAGAGGAAAAACTTGGTTCAATCTGCTTTCCACCAGATACTCTGAGATTAATTCATCTTTCAGCAGGACAATAACCTAAAACACAAGGCCAAATCTACCAAGAAGACAGTGAATGTTCCTGCATGGCCGAGTTACAGTTTTGACTTAAATCTACTTGAAAATCTAATGCAAGACCTGAAAATTGTTGTCTAGCAATGATCAACAACCAATTTGAAGAATTTTGAAAATAATAATGGGAAAATGTTGCACTATCCAGGTATGGAAAGCTCTTAGAGACTTACCCAGAAAGACTCAAAGCTGTAATCACTGCCAAAGGTGCTTCTACAAAGTATTGACCCAGGGGTGTGAATACTTATGTAAATTCGATATTTCTTTATTTAATTTTCAATACATTTGCAAACATGTTTTTACTTTGTCATTGTATGTAGATGGGTGAGAAAGAAAAAATACATTTAATCCATTTTTATTTCAGGCTGTAACACAACAAAATGTGGAATTATTCAAGGGGTATGAATGCTTTCTGAAGGCACTGTAAATGTACGGAATATGACTCACATTCCTTTCAATCTTTTACCCAGCTTTTTGCAGCGATACAGATAGCATATTTTGTTTCTTTAAAAAAAGAAACAATAGTCAGGAGGATACAGACAGCTCAAGAAGTATGCTTTGATATGCAGAAAAAAAATAGAATACAATTAAGCATAATTATTATGGCTCTAATAATAATAATAATTATTATCTCCCGAGTGGCGCAGTGGTCTAAGGCACTGCATTGCAGTGCTAGCTGTGCCACTAGAGATCCTGGTTTGAATCCAGGCTCTGTTGTAGCCGGCCGTGACCGGGAGACCCATGTGGCGGCGCACAAGTCGTCCAGGGTAGGGGAGGGAATGGCCGGCAGGGATGTAGCTCAGTTGGTAGAGCATGGCGTTTGCAACGCCAGGGTTGTGGGTTCGTTTCCCACAGGGGGCCAGTATGAAAAAAATATATAATGTATGCACTCATGTCTGCTAAATGACTAAAAATTTAAATGTATATTGCTGGAAAAAGCTGTTTCAGGTGTTTGAAAAAGCTAAATTCTCCAATTTATGGACAGGGCCTAGCCCCCCTCCGGACCACCCCCCAGCCATTCTCACTTACTTTGTGCCCCCTCAGATTTCTGGGGTGCATGATGCCCCTGCACACACACACACCCCTAGAATTCCGTCCTCTCGTTGTCCGGTCAGGTGACCTGGCGCTCGAGCAGCTGTGCAGCCTCGGTATCATTCTCCATTAAACAAACACAGTCAGCGGCACAGCCACCGAGACAAGCTCTGAATACATACCGACGGAAAACAGAATAAACCATACATAGGACGCGTTGTGACAATAATACGGCATGGGGGACCATTTGGCTTTGTTGCTGTTGGTTGTTGTGACCGTGGCGCTAGCAGTTGAGGTAAGAAACCGGGGAAAGAAAGACGGGAGTCGGGAAAAGACTGAGCTCCATGCCTATTCTTCTTCTCTTCCGCTGCTATTGCGGGAGGGAGCAGTCGGGTGATTCCAAACCATGGGGGCTAATTACGCATGAATAGAACAAAATGAAACCAGACAGTCAGCAAGGCTATGAACATATTCCACGTCTGAATACATGTTGGACAGCTTTTATCGAATTTAGTCGGACTCGAAATTATAAAGTAGAATAGCCAGTGTTTAGATCCCTTGTTCTTTTTGCTCAGTGCTGTTATAAACTACTCTATTTATGTCATTGCTTGAATTTAAATCTAGTCTTAGCCTATACGTTTTATTTTTCATAATTCAAGATGAGAAATCATTACATTTATTGTGCACAGAAAGGAAGACATGATGAAGCGTTCCAATCTATAGGCTACGGCTGAAATTCCGGTGTAGCCTATGTAAACGAGCGTGATTTGTTTCTGTGCGTAATTGCACTTCAACACAGCCTAGTCTAAACAGGTTTCTGTAGTGGCAATATTGATTGTTGTATCCGGAGATTATTGGTAATATGATCACCATTTTGTAGCCACTTGTGTATTATTTTCTTTCATGGCTCGATGGTATATTTGAGGTGGTGGGCGTGTTCGGAAAATAAACATCTATAGTGGGTTATTATTTCCCTTAGATTGAGCTTTCTGTAGCCTAAAGACAGGCTACTCCCTAAAAAACGAGTAGACCTATGACCATTAATTCTTCACATTGCTTCCTTGGATAAGGGTAAAATCGCGTATGTTTTCCCTCCGTCAACTTGTTTCACGTAAGCTAGAGAATAAAGATAATGTAGTGAGACAGAAGTAAGATGGCGGCGGTGCACTGCAGCATTCCATGAACACAGAGGCTCGGAACGCAGGGAAACTGTTCTTGCGCGAACCATTAGGTTAACATTTCAACCGATAGGCTGTCTACCTGTTCCCCCCCCTTATCACAACGTATGTAACCGTTTCAAGAAAATACCCTTCTAAAATGTCTGTTTAATCCATGAGAGTTGTCTGGAATTGGCCCTGGTGTGGGGATGTTGCACATAATCACTGATCATCCATCTCTCAGGCGCTATGCCATGTCGGTGTGAATGTGGCCTTGTAAAGAGAGCGACAACAATTGTTCTCTTACCACGTTCTTAGTATTACAGTGTAACACAAACGCTACACTGCAATTGCGGCTCAGTTGCTACATTTGGTATGCCTGTGTGTGGGAATTTTAAGACATTATTCCAGGCAGTAGCGGATACATTTGATATGGGTGAGACTTGTAACAGCTCGATGCGGGTCTGTGGGCTAGCTAGCTAGCTAGGCTACCGACACAATATACATTACTCTTCACACACCGCTGTTACATTGTCGGCCTCAAGTTCAAGATTTGAATGTCACTCAGGTTTTACTATGCCTTTTCACCGCCAGACACCTTACATAGCTAGTTGTTATATGTATTACCCCTAATGTTTCTGACTAAATATATCAATTGTTCTTAATCTTAGTTCAATATAGCCAAAGGGTGTTGGTAATATTTCAACACAGATTACGAATATTTCAATCAATTAAATGCCAAATAGGGTATGAAGTTGATGTTCAAACCTCCCAATACAGAAGTTCATAGTTAGTTGGTATTTCCTATATTGTGGGTTGTCGATAATTGACAATTAATGTCTTAATTTTTTGGGGGGAAGAAAGCTGACATGTAGGTTATAATGCTTTATTACTTGGTATATACATGTATAAGCCACAAATGTAACAGTCTAAGGATATAGAGGGCAGGGCTCTCTTGTTGATCCGGCCTCTATACAGACTGGAGTGTACGGGCGTGGGAGCTGAATTCCAGCCTTTGTGTGTTTCCCATCCTTGAAAAATTGGTCGAAGAGCAACCCAGGCAGTCTGTCTATGCACTGCAGTCATTCAAGCCCAAGGCAACACAGCCTCACCACATTAGCGTACATTATGCCCATTGTCCCCCTTTGGCATCCACTGCTCATGTTGCAGCTTCGTCCAACCATCCATTTAAAACGCCAGTTTCCAAAAGCACTTTAAAGGGACAATTAGCTCTATGTTACAGTCTCTACAATCCCTACCCTTGTAATGGTTTGTTGTTGTGTGCCAATCATTGTCTCTGTTTTGGGATGTTTCTCATGCCATGCCAACCATCCTCCATTTTAAGCTCCTTTTTCTGCCTGCCAGACAGAAATTCCTGTCCCTTTATGGCATTGTCATGTTACGTTTGTCATGTTGTCATGGGGCTGTTGTGTTCTCCCCACGTTGGGATGTTCCTCCCCTTTCAGGATTTGTTGTCTTTTGGACCCCCTTTCTCTCCCATGTAGCCACACTGGACATCCTCACCTTTAAGTAATGTGTTTGTCTGAAAAGATAATGTCGCCTATCCCTTTAATGGCATGGCAGGCTTTCAAGGGAGCTCATCTCAGTGAAAACACGCAGTCATGGTGGTGTAAGGCGGCTTTGTGCGCTGTAACCTGGCCTTTCAGATAGCATCCATGGCTGGTTATCGCTGTTTTGCTAGCCCTGGGCCGTGTTCAGTTGGCATGAAATGGAGTGAAACAGGGAGTGACTACCTGAACTTATCCAATAAGAGACAGTTTTTTTTTTTTCTGTTGCAAAACATTTTGCGATGGTGTGCCCTAATGAACACGACCCCAGAGAGCTTCACAGAGCAAATATATCATGATATCATGGTATCATCTGATATGAAATGTGCAGCAGCGTCTGGTACAGACCACATTCAGAGGCTCTCACAACATCAGGATGGGCTCCATTGAGAAGCGATTCAAGCCCCACTCCTCACAATCCCCTCATCTACACAGATCAGTGGTTCTGTGCAGGTGCTGCTCCATTGTAATGCTCCCCAATGAAACCTGGATGAGCGTTAACAGGGACCCCACCTCCAACCAGGAGAGAATGGATGTGTTCCAGGTCGTCTTTTTGCAGTCACGCTGCACATCTCAAAAGACTACTCTATCATACTAAAGTATTTTCTGAATCGTTAAACACTAATCCAGGCGTTGTGAGTTCTGATCATCTGCGATAATGATGACCTGGAATGCGCCCTATAGCCCTGCTGCTATGGCAACCCCACCGCTGCCCTGTACAGGCCAGTGCATCATGTCTTAATTGTCAGTGTCATTGCCGCGGCGTGACTGAAGTGGCCCGGGGCGAGTCATGTGTGACCTATACGTCCCCACACACAAACCTGGAAAGTGATAATCCGACTGAGCGACCAAGCGCAGTCAAAGAGCCTGATGGAAACTAATCAAGCTGTGATGGTCGTTCATGATGATTTCAGGTTATAGGGGGTTGACTCACTGTGGCTTATAGTTTTATAGAATTAATCCCAAATGGCAACCTATTCCTTATGTCACCTTTCCAATAGTGCTCTGGTCAAAAGTAGCGCGCTACATAGGGAGTACAGTGCCATTTGGGACGCAGACATAGTCCACCGTTAACATACAGCTGCAGAAAGTAAGAGCAAGATGGAGAGAGAAAAGAGGGAGGGCAGTAAGGTCAATGTGATGTACATCGACGTATGGGACAGTGATCGGTGTGACCCGTTGATTGAGCGCACGTGGATATATTAATTAATAGTAAAGTCTGATGGCAACGTGCTCCTGACACACACTCAGACAGTTACACACGCATGCTCGCTCGCTCGACACCAACGCCAATACACAAACACAGCAGCATGTGTCTTAGGAATTATGCTGCACCCTAGTCCCTCTGACTACAAAATGGCCACTCCTTCTTCAGTCAGCCTCCTTTATTCATGATTGACTTGTCCTACTTGACCAAATGTCTCCCAAAGCAATCAAATAAATAGTCTAAAACATGTATTTTCAGGCTACACACCTAGACACTCCTGTAGATCTGATTATTTCTGAAAGAATTTGGTAGGTATTGGTAATAGCTTACTTTTACCTTCATTTTGCTATGTTGTAAATATTGGCATATTAATTCCACCGATCTAACCATCCAATCCTCTCAGATCGAAAGGAGTGGATAGGGAGTAGGGGGCTAGGGGTTGATTTGGAATTGAGCAATTATTCCTCCCCTCATCAATTATCCCTCCTTCTCCCATGTTGTTGGGTCTCTTCGAAATGATTGAGCTACGCTCCCTGCCCACCTCCTCTCCTCCCTCCTTATCCCCCTCTTCCCTCCTTCTCCTGTGTTTTGGTGGCGGAGGTGCCCTCCCCCGTCTCCTAGCACCCGCGCTATAATTAGAGCGCCGCCTCCCAGAGATATTCCTGTCTCTGCTCTCTCATGCTTTCTTCCTTTCATTCCTCCCTTCTTTAAAAAAAAACAAATTCACTGACTTTTTCTTCAGAAGCAACAGTCCCTCGTTCAATATCTGCTCTTGCTCCCATTCCTCCCTTTCATTCCCTCCTTATTTCTCTTCTTTCTTTTTACTGCCTTTTTCTCTAAGACAGGCAAACGCTTCCCTCACTCAACCCTCGACAGTGTCCCTCTGTATATTGGCCTTATGTATATTTATTGCTACATGTACTGTTAAGGGAGTTATTATATGTGTATCGCTTTACAACGGTTTCAATCAACTATGACCTGACATTTGCAGAATCGAATCAGTGCTGGTCTAAGTGTTGATTTGGGCTTCGATTTAATCCGGTTGCTCAAAATTGCATTGTTGATTACAGTCTGCTGTTGTTTTGAAATAAATATATCTAAAAGGTCCTCTTTGTTTCTTGGCTGTGCCCTGCTATTCCCAGTTCCTGTTTCCTTGTCCCCACCATTACCTTGGGTGGGTTTCCTGTATTTGTGTGATGCAGGAGGACGTATAGTCTACTGTGTGTATGTGTGTGTGACAGTATACAGTAATGGAACATACAGTGGCTTGCAAAAGTATTCACCCCCTTGGCATTTTGCCTATTTTGTTGCCTTACAACCTGGAATTAAAATTATTTTTTTTGGGGGGGTTTGTATCATTTGATTTACACAACATGCCTACCACTTTGAAGATGCAAAATATTTTTGTGTGTGAAACAAACAAGAAATGAGACCAAAAAACTGAACTTGAGCGTGCATAACTATTCACCCCCCCAAAGTCAAGACTTTGTAGAGCCATCTTTTGCAGCAATTACAGCTGCAAGTCTCTTGGGGTATGTCTCTATAAGCTTGGCACAACTAGCACTGGGATTTCTGCCCATTCTTCAAGGCAAAACTGCTCCAGCTCCTTCAAGTTGGGTGGGTTCCGCTGGTGTAGAGCAATATTTAAGTCATACCACAGATTCTCAATTGGATTGAGGTCTGGGCTTTGACTAGGCCATTCCAAGACATTTAAATGTTTCCCCTTAAACCACTCAAGTGTTGCTTTAGCAGTATGCTTAGGGTCATTGTCCTGCTGGAAGGTGAACCTCCGTCCCAGTCTCAAATCTCTGGAAGACTGAAACAGGTTTCCCTCAAGAATTTCCCTGTATTTAGCGCCATTCATCATTCCTTCAATTTTGACCAGTTTCCCAGTCCCCGGCGATGGAAAAACATCCCAACAGCATGATGCTGCCACCACCATGCTTCACTGTGGGGATGCTGTTCTCGGGTGATGAGAGTTGTTGGGTTTGTGCCAGACATAGCGTTTTCCTTGACGGCCAAAAAGCTCTATTTTAGTCTCATCTGACCAGAGTAACTTCTTCCATATATTTGGGGAGTCCCCACATTACTTTTGGCAAACACCAAACATGTTTGCTTATTTTTTTTCTTTAAGCAATGGCTTTTTTCTGGTCACTCTTCCGTAAAGCCCAGCTCTGTGGAGTGTACGGCTTAAAGTGGTCCTATGGACAGATACTCCAATCTCCGCTGTGGAGCTTTACAGCTCCTTTAGGTTTATCTTTGGTCTCTTTGTTGCCTCTCTGAATAATGCCCTCCTTGCCTGGTCCGTGAGTTTTAGTGGGCGGCCCTCTCTTGGCAGGTTTGTTGTGGTGCCATATTCTTTCCATTTTATAATAATGGATTTAATGGTGCTCCGTGGGATGTTCAAAGTTTCAGATATTATTTTATAACCCAACCCTGATCTGTACTTCTCCACAACTTTGTCCTTGACCTGTTTGGAGAGCTCCTTCGTCTTCATGGTGCCAGTTGCTTGGTGGTGCCCCTTGCTTAGTGGTGTTGCAGACTCTGGGACCTTTCAGAACAGGTGTGTGTGTGTATATATATATATATATATATACTGAGATCATGTGACAGATCATGTGACACTTAGATTGAACACAGGTGAACTTTATTTAACTAATTATGTGACTTCTGATGGTAATTGGTTGCACCAGATCTTATTTAGGGGCTTCATAGCAAAAGGGGTAAATACATATGCATGCACCACTTTTCCGTAATTTATTGTATATATATTTTTTGAAACAAGTTGTTTTTTTCATTCCACTTCACCAATTTGGACTATTTTGTGTATGTCCATTACATGAAATCCAAATAAAAATCCATTTAAAATACAGGTTGAAATGCAACAAAATAGGAAAAACGCCAAGGGGGATGAATAAGGCACTGTACGTACATACATACAGTGTGGGAAAAAAGTATTTGATCCCCTGCTGATTTTGTACGTTTGCCCACTGACAAAGAAATGATCAGTCTATAATTTTAATGGTAGGTTTATTTGAACAGTGAGAGACAGAATAACAACACAAATGTTATAAATTGATTTGCATTTTAATGAGGGAAATAAGTATTTGACCCCCTCTCAATCAGAAAGATTTCTGGA
Organism: Coregonus clupeaformis; assembly: GCF_020615455.1. Classification (NCBI taxonomy): domain Eukaryota; kingdom Metazoa; phylum Chordata; class Actinopteri; order Salmoniformes; family Salmonidae; genus Coregonus; species Coregonus clupeaformis. Next base: position 83,883 of record NW_025534324.1, read on the forward strand.
TCCCAGGTGTCTTTTATACAGGTAACGAGCTGAGATTAGGAGCACACTCTTAAAGGGAGTGCTCCTAATCTCAGTTTGTTACCTGTATAAAAGACACCTGTCCACAGAAGCAATCAATCAATCAGATTCCAAACTCTCCACCATGGCCAAGACCAAAGAGCTCTCCAAGGATGTCGGGGACAAGATTGTAGACCTACACAAGGCTGGAATGGGCTACAAGACCATCGCCACGCAGCTTGGTGAGAAGGTGACAACAGTTGGTGCGATTATTCGCAAATGGAAGAAACACAAAATAACTGCCAATCTCCCTCGGCCTGGGGCTCCATGCAAGATCTCACCTCGTGGAGTTGCAATGATCATGAGAACGGTGAGGAATCAGCCCAGAACTACATGGGAGGATCTTGTCAATGATCTCAAGGCAGCTGGGACCATAGTCACCAAGAAAACAATTGGTAACACACTACGCCGCGAAGGACTGAAATCCTGCAGGGCCCGCAAAGTCCCCCTGCTCAAGAAAGCACATATACAGGCCCGTCTGAAGTTTGCCAATGAACATCTGAATGATTCAGAGGAGAACTGGGTGAAAGTGTTGTGGTCAGATGATACCAAAATCGAGCTCTTTGGCATCAACTCAACTCGCCGTGTTTGGAGGAGGAGGAATGCTGCCTATGACCCCAAGAACACCATCCCCACCGTCAAACATGGAGGTGGAAACATTATGCTTTGGGGGTGTTTTCTGCGAAGGGGATAGGACAACTTCACCGCATCAAGGGACGATGGACGGGGCCATGTACTGTCAAATCTTGGGTGAGAACCTCCTTCCCTCAGCCAGGGCATTGAAAATGGGTCATGGATGGGTATTCCAGCATGACAATGACCCAAAACACACGGCCAAGGCAACAAAATAGTGGCTCAAGAAGAAGCACATTAAGGTCCTGGAGTGGCCTAGCCAGTCTCCAGACCTTAATCCCATAGAAAATCTGTGGAGGGAGCTGAAGGTTCGAGTTGCCAAACGTCAGCCTCGAAACCTTAATGACTTGGAGAAGATCTGCAAAGAGTAGTGGGACAAAGTCCCTCCTGAGATGTGTGCAAACCTGGTGGCCAACTACAAGAAACGTCTGACCTCTGTGATTGCCAACAAGGGTTTTGCCACCAAGTACTAAGTCATGTTTTGCAGAGGGTCAAATACTTATTTCCCTCATTAAAATGCAAATCAATTTATAACATTTTTGACATGCGTGTTTCTGGATTTTGTTGTTGTTATTCTGTCTCTCACTGTTCAAATAAACCTACCATTAAAATTATAGACTGATCATGTCTTTGTCAGTGGGCAAACGTACAAAATCAGCAGGGGATCAAATACTTAATTCCCTCACTGTATGTTGTGAAATTGTTAGATATTACTTGTTAGATATTACTGCACTGTCGGAGCTAGAAGCACAAGCATTTCGCTACACCCGCTATAACATCTGCTAAACACGTGTATGCGACAAATACAATCTGATTTGACATACATTCGGAAAGTATTCATACCCCTTGACTTTTTCAAAATGTTGTCACGTTACAGCCAGTCGTATTGCTTGGCGATGAGGTTGTCAAGTGTCGTCATAGGGACACAGTAGCATTCTCGACCAGATGGGAATAGACGTCATCGTCATGGCGATGGCCACGACAACCAGTCTTCCGTTCCTGCTGCAGGGTGTAATTGGAATGTTGGCAGGCAGGATGTGATGAGAAACGAGGGCTGACTACCCTCTAATCACTGTAACACACTCCCACACCCAACCCACCCGAGGATCCGGTCCCAGAGACTAGCACAGATCGCATTACACACACACTCATAAACACGCAAGCATATGTACACACACACAAACACACACTCTCACTCACCCACTCCAAAGACCAGGCACATGTACCATTACACACTCTCATGCATGGACACTCTCTCTCTCACACACACACACACTGATAGGGTTCAAAGATGAGCTCAGGCCAGGGGTTTAAGTCACAGCAGGCCCTGCTTTGCTAATTATTAGTGAATGTATGTGTACGTGTGCTTGCCTGTTCACGTCTCTCTGTATCATTCTGCCGGTCTTATCTCCAGTCATATCTAATTCAGTCATCACTGATATCCTTCCGAACTAGTTTCCCATAGTGTCCAACCGGTATTCCAAACAGAATAAGGTTCTATGTCCTCCAGGGCAGTGGTGGAAAAAGTACTAAATTGTCATACTTGAGTAAAAGTAAAGATACCTTACTCCAACACTCAGAGATCATTCACAAACACAATATTTGTGGTTAGTGAGTCCACCAGATCAGAGGCAGTAGGGATGATGGGTGCGTGAATTGGACAATATTGCTGTCCTGCCTGATCATTCGAAATGTAACGAGTTCTTTTGGGTGTCAGGGAAAATGTATGGGAGTAAAAAGTACATATTTTCTGTAGGAATGTAGTGGAATATAAGTAAAAGTAGTACAAAATATACTCTACTGTTCAAAAGTTTTGGGTCACTTAGAAATGTCCTTGTTTTTTTGTCCATTAAAATAACATCAAATTAATCAGAAATACAGTGTAGACATTGTTAATGTTGTAAATGGCTATTGTAGCTGGAAACGGCTGATTTTTAATGGAATATCTACATAGGCGTACAGAGGCCCATTATCAGCAATCATCAGTCCTGTGTTCCAATGGCACGCTGTGTTTGCTAATCCAAGTTTATCATTTTAAAAGGCTAATTGATCATTAGAAAACCCTTTAGCAATTATGTTAGCACAGCTGAAAACTGTTGTGCTGATTAAAGAAGCGATAAAACTGGCCTTCTTGAGACTAGTTGAGTATCTGGAGCATCAGCAATTGTGGGTTTGATTACAGAATCAAAATAGCCAGAAACAAATAACTTTCTTCTGAAACTCGTCAGTCTATTCTTGTTCTGAGAAATGAAGGCTATTCCATGCGAGAAATTGCCAAGAAACTGAAGATCACGTACAACGCTGTGTACTACTCCCTTCACAGAACAGCACAAACTGGCTTTAACCAGAATAGAAAGAGGAGTGGGAGGCCCCGGTGCACAACTGAGCAAGAGGACAAATACATGAATGTCTAGTTTGAGAAACAGACACCTCACAGGTCCTCAACTGGCAGCTTCATTAAATAGTACCCGCAAAACACCAGTCTCGACGTCAACAGTGAAAAGGCGACTCCGGGATGCTGACCTTCTAGGCAGAGTTGCAAAGAAAAAGCCATATCTCAGACTGGCCAATAAAAAGAAAAGATTAAGATGGGCAAAAGAACACAGACACTGGACAGAGGAAGATTGGAAAAAAGTGTTATGGACAGACAAATCGAAGTTTGAGGTGTTCGGCTCACAAATAAGAACATTTGTGTGACACAGACCAAATGAAAAGATGCTGGAGGAGTGCTTGATGCCATCTTTCAAGCATGGTGGAGGCAATGTGACGGTCTGGGGGTGCTTTGGTGGTGGTAAAGTGGGAGATTTGTACAGGGTAAAAGGGATCTTGAAGAAGGAAGGCTATCACTCCATTTTGCAACGCCATGCCATACCCTGTGGACGGCGCTTGATTGGAGCCAATTTCCTCCTACAACAGGACAATGACCAAAGCACAGCTCCAAACTATGCAATAACTATTTACGGAAGAAGCAGTCAGCTGGTATTTTGTCTATGATGGAGTGGCCAGCACAGTCACCGGATCTCAACACTATTGATTTCTTGTGGGAGCAGCTTGACCGTCAAGCCAATCCAACTTGTGGGAGGTGCTTCAGGAAGCATGGGGTGAAATATCTTCAGATTACCTCAACAAATTGACAACTAGAATGCCAAAGGTCTGCAAGGCTGTAATTGCTGCAAATGGAGGATTCTTTGACGAAAGCAAAGTTTGGACACAATTATTATTTCAATTAAAAATCATTATTTCTAACCTTGTCAATGACTACATTTCCTATTCATTTTGCTATATTTCCTATTCAAACTAATTTAATGTATGTTTTCATGGACAACAAGGACATTTCTAAGTGACCCCAAACTTTTGAACGGTAGTGTAAATAGTAAAGTAAAGATACTTAAGTAGTATTCAAATCATTTTTACTTATTTACTTTAAACCACTGCTCCATTGGTGTAAAACATAGCAAAATGTTTTTGGAACTGAAAGCAAAATAAGCATTTCTTATTGGACAAGTTTAGGTCCTTCCTTTTTCTGTCTGTTTTCTCCCATTTTGGTATTTAATGAATATGACCCAGCACCTAGAATAAGTCAGTCTGTCAATGTTTTTATACAAGGCCTCTGGCTATTTCTCTTTCCTCCCCAGTCATTGTTGATGTGTCTTCTCTTTCTCTATACGGCCTGGCTGCATCTAAAATGGCGTCCTATTCCCTTTAAAGTGCACAACTTTTGACCAGAGCCCATTTCAAACACAGCCAGGGAGCTAAACAGACCATAGAGTGGTACACTAGTAGTGCGCTACATAGGGAATATGGTGCCATTTCGGATGCACTCTGTGTCTCTGGTGGGTAGAGACAGGCAGACTCTCCTGTGTCCGTACACTCTCCAGACATAATTGCTGATCTCAGGCGACACTTGCGCCGCCAGGGGGTCTCCCTAGGTCTGAAATCTGATCTCAGATCCCAGTGGCAGGCCTGGGACACTCTGATAACACCTCACCGCAACAGCCACAATTAATGTCGCCCCGGGACTGTTGGACTGGTTCACAGAACAGGGCCCAGGAGGATTAAATCGAAGTGTGTGTGCAAGTGTGTAATGATATTATACACTTGGTCTTCGGTGTGTTTGTGTATGCGTGTATGTACAACACTGCACGTGCATGCACATTATGCATATGAGTGCATGTGTGTTTTCATGCTAATGTGAATAGAATGACAAAGCAGAGGGTGGACCCAGCCAGAAGAAGAATTAACCCCCGGTCAAAACCCTCGAGATCCCCTTGCAAACCAATGGGAAGCACCCTATACCCATTGGTAGAGCTAGTGGAACAGTCAGTGACCCAACAATAATAGCATAGCGACGGAGATACACACATAGACACATTCTCACTGGACAATAGGTACCAGGCAAGTTTTCTGTTTAACCAAACGAGTCAATACTGAGACAATGTCTATGTGGCTCTCAGATACAATACGGAGCAAAGATCATATGTGCTTAAACATGTGTGATAGAGACCTGGTATGTTTGTCTGGTTTCAATATAGGTCACTGGACGAGGTCACCCGACTGAAATGCGTCCATGATCCAATTCAATCAAAATAACTTTATTTATCCTGTGTAGGGCTGACCCCATTTAGTCGACTGGTGGATTGTTTGGTTGACAGGCTGTTGGTCGGCCGAGAATTGTTTTTGTTGAGCAGTTGCAAAAAAACAAAAAACACATTTTTATGGCACGGATTTATTGACACACGTCTCAGTGGACTAATCCATTGCGGGGGCCGCAGGGATGGCACACCAGTATCACCAGTAGTACATTTACCATTCATTTCCATAATTTCTCATCCACAATGTTTGTTTGGTTACGGTAATTTCTGTTAATGCAATATACCCAGGTCTGCTTCCTTTACACACTATCATAGAAAAACTATCAACGTGGCATCTTCTCTCTGTGTTATGGTGGATTTGTAAGCATGTCGACAGTACGTTCCTACTAGCACCAGCCACTAGCTGGCTAGGCGCAGTCCAAAGATTATACGTGGGTATAGGATTGACTGGCTTTATTTTCAGAAACGGACACTGTCTGTTTCATGGCTCACTTTTTAGGAAGTAGCACACAGAGGCAAATCTTCCCTGTGTTTTCAGGCGGTGGCCGCCTCTATTGTAGTGATGTGTGTTCTAGTTTCCATGGCATCAACATTTTGCTGGTTGAGCTGTGTGCAACTGGGATCATTAACCAATGCAGTGCACCAGGGCCAAAGGCATGATTGATGACGGCAGTCTCCACCAGTGCTGTGCTAGTAAGGCTAGCACCAGTAGTACCAAGCTTTGGATTAAGGTAGATTTACATTGGGGAGTACTGCCACTTATATGTGAATTAGACTTCGGAGCAGTCTGGCCGCATGTCGAATGCCTTTCTACCCGATTCTAACAGAGATTTGCCCGATGTGCTATCACTTTACATTTGGTGTGCCGCAGTTGACCATTGCACAGGTATAAATTGTTTGTTGGCCGTGTGGGGGGAAAACTCTTGATGTTGCGAGCCGGGACTGTTATTCCCGCATTTCCCTAATTTTAAATTAAGCTTAAGTCTACTGGATTAGCCTTTTACGGTGTGCTTACGACAACAGTACATAGGTCTATGTTACCTCCATTATGATCCTATATGGGGTACTTTACATGCAATATCTAGTTCGATGGTGCAGTAAGAGAAGAGTATCTTGTTGTGACAGCAGCAGGAGGGTACTGTGGGTGGTATCAGTGTGGATTGGGCCCACTGTGGGATATCTCGGCCAGGCAGCTCAGCGTAATCCCCCGCCCAGATTACTGCCGGCAGGCTGGCCAGCCGATAGATGAGATTGCAATTCTGGCGAGGCGATGGATGAGAGTGGGCAGAGGCAAGTGAGGGAGCAGGCGGCTCAGGGAATGCCCTGTCTCCTCTCATAATGTACACTACTCCTCTGTTCTATTTTTCGCTTTCGCTTTCTCTCTCTCTCCCTCCTTTCTTTTCTCTCTCTCATGTTTTGAACCCTGCACCTAGGAAAACCATTAGATGTTTGGACACCATTTCCCCTCAACCATTACTGTTCTACCTCTCCCGACTGGTTTGTGCTCCAGGGTGAAGTTTTCCCTAGGTACATATCTAGGATCTGCTTTCCCTCCCCCAATCCTAACCTTAACCAGGAAATACAAAGCTGACCCAAGATCAGGGTCTAGGGGCAACTTCACCCTACTCCACTGGGGCTCATAGTTTATACACCTTACGTACATCACCTTACTTGAACCTCATACGCACAAAGCCTCATTGTCCATTTGTATCCCGCCCTCTTTCGTCTCTCGCTTTGTTGCTTTCTCTCTCTTTCTTCACCTTTCCATTCTAAACTGCTAAATGACTCAAATGTAAATGTAAACAGTCTGATTTATAAGACTGCAGTGGGATTTGGCTGCTCCCCAGGCCTGCCCCCAACTGTTTGCAGAGGGATGGAGAAGAGAGGGAATAGAGGAAGGACATGATTTACAAGGCAAAAACAGATGAGGTGATTTTGAATACTGGAAGTGGTTGAGAGAGCGAGGGAGAGAGAGTGCGAGGGAGAGAGAGCAATATCCCTTTAGTGTTCACACATCAGAGCTGCGGGTAGGTCTAAAAGCAATATTGGGGATTGCTCCACCTAGGCCTCTGTTCCAATTTCTTCACATTTAAGACACTTAACATCTAAGTGTTACGTAGGGGGGGACATGGAACTGGGTCAAATTTCAATCACATTATATTCTAAAGTCCTTTTTACATCAGCAGTTGCCACAAAGTGGAACTGGGTCATCGTAGTCTTTCTATAACAATAACCTTTTTCACACTATTGTGTCAACCTGAACTGTGCTCTTTTGGCTCGCTTTCCAGTGAGTACTGATTGGGACGATGGCCAGCCTGCTTTTGTTACTAACTGCTTTTTTCCAGCATGATTTGAGTGGGGCATGGCAAGCGAACTATGCCTCTATTCACTTTGGGCTGGAAACAGATATGTTATGGGGCCAGCTCAGCTCGCTTTTAGCGACTGGAACTAGCCATGTGAAAATACAATATCCAAGCAATATGGTTTGGGTTGGGACGATAATGTGGGTATAGGAGCGTCGTGTCAAATCTGACCCTATCTACTCCAGGGTTCTCCAACTCCAATCATGGGTGTGCAGACTTTCGATCCAGCCCTGCAGTAATGCACATTATTCAAATATTAAACTAATAAAGGTTGTCTCTCTGGACCGGAATTAGCTGAATCAGGTTTGTTAGTTACTGCAGGGCTGTATCAAAAGCTGAAGTTGGAGAACCCTGTTCTACACCATTGATTTCTTATAGAGCAGAACTAAGATTCTCATCTTGCACACGACAAATTGACAACTCGTAAATGGAATGAAATAAACCAAAACTTGTTTCTCACAAGCATAGGTTGTGCGCTCCTAACAATGAGAACGGTAAAAGACTGGAATAATAAAATATTGAATGCATTAACAGAAATTACAGACAAACATTGTAGATTAGGAATGAAAGGTAAATGTACTACTGGTGATATACACTACCAGTCAAAAGTTTGGACACACCTACTCATTCAAGGGTTTTTCTTTATTTTTAGTATTTTTTACATTGTAGAATAATAGTGAACATTTACATTTACGTCATTTACCAGACGCTCTTATCCAGAGCGACTTACAGTTAGTGCATACATTATTTAATTTTTTCATACTGGCCCCCCGTGGGAATCGAACCCACAACCCTGGCGTTGCAAACACCATGCTCTACCAACTGAGCTACCTCCCTGCCGGCCATTCCCTACCCAGGACGACGCTGGGCCAATTGTGCGCCGCCCCATTGGTCTCCCGGTTGCGGCCGGCTACGACAGAGCCTGGATTCGAACCAGGATCTCTAGTGGCACAGCTAGCACTGCGATGCAGTGCCTTAGACCACTGCGCCAGACATCAAAACAATGAAATAACATATGGAATCATGTAGTGACAAAAAGTGTTAAACAAATCAAAATATATTTCATATTTGAGATTCTTCAAATAGCTACCCTTTGCCTTGATGACAGCTTTGCACACTCTTGGCATTCTCTCAACCAGCTTCATGAGGTAGTCACCTGGAATGCATTTCAATTAACAGCTGAGCCTTCTTAAAAGTAAATTTGTGGAATTGATTTCTTCCTTAATGCGTTTGAGCCAATCAGTTGTGTTGTGACAGAGGGGACTGTGCGAGTCAGGCCTTCATGGTCAAATTGCTGCAAAGAAACCACTACTAAAGGACACCAATAAGAAGAAGAGACCTGCTTGGGCCAAGAAACACGAGCAATGGACATTAGACTGGTGGAAATGTGTCCTTTGGTCTGGAGTCCAAATTGGAGAATGTTTGGTTCCAACCACTTTGTCTTTTGTGAGACGCGGTGTGGGTGAACGGATGATCTCCACATGTGTATTTCCCACCGTAAAGCATGGAGGAGGAGGTGTTATGATGTGGGGGTGCATAGCTGGTACACTGTCTGTGATTTATTTAGAATTCAAGTCACACTTAACCAGCAATGCTACCACAGCATTCTGCAGCGATACGCCATCCCATCTGGTTTGGGCTTAGTGGGACTATCATTTGTTTTTCAACAGGACAATGACCCAACACACCTCCAGGCTCTGTAAGGGCTATTTTATTTTATTTTATTTCATCTATCGCATTATGGCGTCTGTGAATGCACGGGCCGCTCCATTGAGACATATTACAACACTGCAATCTCTATACGACAATGGGACAAAGAATGAGGAAGTGGATTATGATTATCTCGTTTATGATTATCAGTCAAATTTATGAATTTATAAAATATTGATTACTATGTATAGCTTTGAAAGACTATATATGACCAACCACCCAGCTTTGGAGTAGTTGGAAGGTCTATTTCCCTGCTTTTGAGAGGCGCTGGCTATTGTACCGGGAGACTTCTAGCAATTGCCCTAAGCTAGCGATATGCTAACTTCAATAATTTCCAAACTGCACGCAGAGACATAAAAATGGTATCCATGAGTTCGTCGAAGTAAGTAGAAAAACGACCTAAATCTTGGAATCTTACAGAATCCCTTTAACCCTGCACTTTGAGAGTTGTGTGGGGAGTTGATCCTCCACCCCTAAGCATCCCCTCTCCGGCTCCCAGATGGCAGTGTAGGAATTGGGTCCCGGTCCCTATGTCACCTCCCTCACACCCTCTGCGGGGTCTGTATACAACTGGATGTATCCGGTTTTCAGGGGAAATGGAAAGAGAGCCTTTGACGCGACTTCCGCTTTTGGACATTAACAAGGCGACACTCCTTCTTAACTCCTCCACATTTACTGCGTTGGTTGAACAGAACCTCTCCCAACAGTAGATTGTTTCTCGTCAGGACCAAAAAGAAAGAAACACCGCTCAGGCATTTATGTTACGCCTGCTACGTTAGGTTACTTCCCTCATTACAGATGGCAGGGTGTTAGCTTTGCTGGCCTCGTGCTAAGAGACCGAGGAGAGGATTTCACAACCTGTATGTGTGTGAGGGATTTGCATGGCGCTAGGGCATGTGGCCTAGCAGGTTGGCGTTAAGGACATGAATTTCTTTAGGCGACACATCCATCCCTCATAGAACTACACTGCAATCTGATCTGTCCGAGTGTGTGTTTGTGTGAGTTTGTTTTTGTGTGTGTAGACGTGCATGCCAGAATGTGGGCATGCACAGTGCACTGAGTGTGCGTGCATATGAATGGGCGTGTGCGTGTGTCTGTGTGAATGTGTGTGTGTGTGTATGTGGATAAGGATTACATTGTGCATTAGCTCAGAAGAGAATCAAGTCCATTCACAGTATGTCATCCTCGACTTCACAAACATTTGTTTTACTGCCAAACCACTAACAAGATTATAGAAAAACACAATGCAAACAGTCTCTCTTTCTCTCCTCTCTCTCTCTCGTTCCCTAGTACAATGCTGTCTTTCAGTCTTTCGTTTGTCCCCACCTCCCTTCTTACAGGATTCTCATTATAAAACCTCCTTATGGACACACATATGCACAAACACACACTCACATACTCGCAGAGATACATGTACACACATCGATACAGTTACATAATATCATTAGTACCTGTGAATAGGCATTGGATGGACAACAAAGGCACACACACACGTGAGCCAAGCCAAGCATGCATACCCTTTGGCAGGCTGGCATACTACAGTACATGTTCTTTCTCAGTGCTGCCACCTGTGGGATATCGAGGATACGTGCATGTGTGTTTGTGTCTATGTGTGTGCTGTGCGTGCATGCAGTCCAATGTGCCTGCGTGCGTGTGTAAAAGCTTGATAGGTTTGGGGACGTTTCGTAAGAGACTGCAGTGGTGCTATGGGTTTGTCAATCACAATTCAGTAGGGAAGTCTACAGTAGAGAAATCCTTTCTCTCACCATCAAAGCTCCTCAAAGAAAGCCTCTCCTTTTACCATTGATGGGTGTAGTGTGAATTTGCCCCTAGGACGCTGATCTTGGGTCAGTTTTGCATTTCCCCCACAAATCGTTAAGGTTAGGATTGGGGGAGGGGAAGCTGATCCTAGATCTGTACTGAGGGGAAACCTCACACCGGAGCCTCATTGATGTAACAAGTCAATGCCTGAAACGGCACCCAAACTCTAATCTGTGCCTGCATCCCAAAGGGCACTCTATTGGGCCGTGGTCAAAAGTAGTGCACGAATAAAGGGCCTATATCTCCTCCCTCAACCCTTTGTCTTTTCCCCGCTAACACCTCAAGTCATCTTCCCCCTATTTTCCCATCTTTGTTCTCCTCTTATTCCTTCCTCTCCCACTTTTCTTCTTTAATCATTACCCCATTCCCTCCCTTTCTTACACATTTTCAGTTTTTTCTCCAATCTTCCATTCCTCTATTCCTTCTGTCCATCCCATCTCTACATCATTATTACGTTTTTTATGAAAATGTATTTTTAAACCTTCTTTGTATTATATTGTTCTATGTGACATGATTTGCCAATTATTTGTGGAGCTTATGTTAGAAACTGCTGCCATCTTGAATAAGGCTCCCTGGCAAACAACAATGACAGTAACCTGTATAAATACAAATTCAATGAAAATAACCTATTTAGTAAAATGTTGTATCAAGTATTTTTTGCTGACCATTTGGTTTTCTCACTTCTTCTCGCACATGCCTACCTGTATAGCTGCCATTGGCAAATTGTAATACTACAGAACGAGAGTAAATGAACAATTCTCTTTTTGTCTCTCCTCCCTTCACCTCCCCTCCCCTCCCTCCTCTCAAGGTGCCGACGGACGGTGGGATGGGCCTGCTGGCGGAGCCCCAGGTGGCCATGTTCTGTGGGAAGCTCAACATGCACGTGGATGTCCAGAGCGGCAAGTGGGAGTCGGACCCCTCCGGCACCAAGAGCTGTATCGGCACCAAGGAGGGCATCCTGCAGTACTGTCAGGAGGTATGGAGATTGGGGTTGGATACGATATGATACGATACAATACCTTAATATATAATAATATAATGTATGCCATTTAGCAGACGCTTTTATCCAAAGGCGACTTACAGTCATGCGTCTAAACATTTTAGCAGATACCCATAGACTTCCAGTCATTGCGCTACACGCTAGTCAGCATTGGCTTGCGAAACTACCTCTAACTTCCTTCATACTGGACGCAGAGACATTAAAATGGTATCCACGAGTTAATCTGACTCTGGAGAAGTAGATAAAGTGCCTCATTGCCAAAATCCCGAAGTATCCCTTTAAGAGTGTTGGGCCAGTAACCAAAAGGTCGCTGGTTCGAATCCCTGAGCCGACTAGGTGAAAAATCTGTTGACGTGCCCTTGAGCAAAGCACTTAACCCTAATTGCTCCAGGGTCGCCATCAATAATGGCACTCTCCGAGGGTGTCTCAGGGGGAGACACCCTCGGAATTTCCAATTCCAACATGCGTATAATACACACATGTACATGTATGAAATAGGACAAATGTAAGCACCCACCTTATTAGTAGTAGTAGTAGTATTCTGGCGTTGCAAGCGCCATGCTCTACCAACTAAGCTACAGAGGAAGCTACTTTAATGTCCATATAAATGGACATTTTATTTTGTTAGGTCACCATACTAAATACACATTTACGTCATTTAGCAGACCCTCTGATCCAGAGCGACTTACAGTAGTGAGTGCATACATTTTCATATTTGTTCGTACTGGTTCCCCGTGGGATTCGAACCCACAACCCTGGTGTTGCAAGTGCCATGTTCTACCAACTGAGCCACACGGGACCTATACACTATCAATACACTATAATACAAAATGCAATGCAAAAATACTGGAATGTGAGAACACACATGGGGGAGAAGGGACAAGGAGGGGAATGAGAGAGGGATGTATCGGCATCCTGCAGTACTCGTAGGAGAGGGAGGAGAGAAGAGAAGGAGGGAGTAGAAAGGGTGGCTTTGGCATCAACCAGGACTGCCCGGAGGTAGGAAGAGAAGGGGGGGATAGAGGCATGTATCAAGAGCTACGTATTGCCAGGAGCTAGGGGGGAGGGAAGGTGGTAGCGTTAGGGGGAGGGAGGAGCTAAAGGAGAAGGATCAAGAGCCAAATCGGCATCCTGCAATATTGCCGGGGGGGGGAGAGAGAGAGCGAGAAGAGAGGAGAGGACATGGGGGAAGAGAGAGGGAGTAGGGAAGAAGAGACATGTATTGCCAGGTGGTAGGGTTAGGGAGAAGGGGAGAGGGAGGGTTCAAGCTCAAGTAAATGTAATTAATTTACATGGCACAATACAGTTGAACTCTGAATTGTTTGATGAATAAATAAAAAAAACTAAAGGGAGGGAGGGAGAGAAAGAGACATCAGAAAGGAATGTGCATAGAGAGGAGTTGGAGAGTAGTGCTGTTGTTAAAATGGAGATTGAGAAGAATTGGGTCAGGGAAACGGTGGATAAATGATAAACCAATTTAAAGGCAGGAAAGGAGGGGGGAGTGAGTTAGTGAAGTAATTGGATGAGAGGAGCGAAACAGAGAAGTAATACTTGGAGAGGTGGATTAGAGAAGAACCGAGAACAATGAACAGAGGGAGAGGGGGATATAGAGAGAGGGGGAGAGAGTAAGAAAGAGAGAGGGCTGTGACCGGATGGTAGGGACAGATGGGAGGATGTGGATGAACAGTGATTGGGAGAGAGCGAAAGAGAGAGTGCTCACCACCCTGTGAACGGATGGTGGGACAGATGGGTGATGATGTGGAAGAGAGGGAGGAGGAGAGGGAGAGATCAATCATAGATAGAAAATGGGATGGGGGGGTGAAAGGAGATGATGATGATGATGATGATAGACAGACACCGTGTTTCTTCTCTCCCAGGTGTACCCTGAGCTGCAGATCACCAACGTGGTGGAGGCCAACCAGCCAGTCAGCATCCAGAACTGGTGCAAGAAGGGCCGCAAGCAGTGCCGCAGTCACCTGCACATCGTGGTGCCCTACCGATGCCTAGGTACAAATGCACTGTGTGTGGGGGGGTGGGGGAGGCCTGTGTGCATAGGGGGTGTGTGGGTGGGGTCGACGGTTCACACGTGTGTGTGTGTGTGTGTGTATGGAGATGAAATTTATGTGTGCTTTTGTCCTATTTGAATTAGTAAAAAGTGGTTATTTTGTTGTTGGCTGTTGTTTTTTATTTGTTCTTATGTCTGTGTATTAATTGGCTCTGTCTGTGTATGTTGCAGTGGGGGAGTTTGTCAGTGATGCCCTGCTGGTTCCTGATAAGTGCAAGTTCCTGCACCAGGAGCGCATGGACATGTGTGAGAGCCACCTGCACTGGCACACCGTGGCCAAAGAGGTGAGACCACGCACACACACACATACATGCTACATATTTTACAGAATGCCACTCCATCCGCAGTAGGGGCAGGGGCGCACCCAAAAGTGTTGACCCTCTGTGTATGTCTGTTTTTATTATTTTACCCTGTAAGACAAAGTTTTCTTAACTTTATCTATCTTAGTTGGATACATCTTGAGTACTTACTAGTTCATGTAGGCCATATACTATCCACCAAATACACCCACCCTAAAGTGCATAAAACAACAAATCTATGAAATGATTGTATAGTAATACACTATATATACAAAAGTATGTGGAAACCCCATTCAATTAGTGGATTCGGCTAGTTCAGCCACAGTCGTTGCTGACAGGTGTATAAAATTGAGCATACAGGCATGCAATCTCCATAGACAAACATTGGCCTTAGAATGGCCTTAATGAAGAGCTTAGTGACTTTCAACGTGGCACCGTCATAGGATGCCACCTTTCCAACAAGTCAGTTTGTCAAATTTCTGCCCTGCTAGAGCTGCCCCGGTCAACTATAAGTGCTGTTATTGTGAAGTGGAAACGTCTAGGAGCAACAATGGCTCAGCCGCGAAGTTGTAGGCCACACAAGCTCGCAGAACAGGACCGCCGAGTGCTGAAGCGCATTGCGCGTGAAAATCATCTGTCCTTGGTTGCAACACTCACTACCGAGTTCCAAACTGCCTTTGGAAGCAATGTCAGCACAACAACTGTTCGTCAGGAGCTTCATGAAATGGGTTTCCATGGCCAAGCAGCCGCACGTAAGCCTAAGATCACCATGCGCAATGCCAAGCGTTGGCTGGAGTGGTGTAAAGCTCGCCGCCATTGGACTCTGGAGCAGTGGAAACACGTTCTCTTGAGTAATGAATCAAGCTTCACCATCTGGCAGCCCAACGGACGAATCTGGGTTTGGCGGATGCCAGGAGAACGCTACCTGCCCCAATACATAGTACCAACTGTAAAGTTTGGTGGAGGAGGAATAATGGTCTGTGGCTGTTTTTCATGGTTCGGGCTAGGCCCCTTAGTTCTAGACGATTCTGTGCTTCCAACTTTGTGGCAACAGTTTGGGGAAGGCCCTTTCCTGTTTCAGCATGACAATGCCCCCGTGCACAAAGCGAGGTCCATACAGAAATGGTTTGTCGAGATAGGCGTGGAAGAACTTGACTTGCCTGCATAGAGCCCTGACCTCAACCCCATCGAACACCTTTGGGATGAATTGGAATGTTGACTGTGAGCCCGACCTCACTAATGCTGTTGTGGCTGAATGGAAGCATCTAGTGGAAAGCCTTCCCAGAAGAGTGGAGGCTGTTAAAGCAGCAAAGGGGGGACCAACTCCATATTAATGCCCATGATTTTGGAATGAGATTTTCGACGAGCAGGTGTCCACTTACTTTTGGTCATGTAGTGTATAATAAACAAAACCTGGATCAATTATGTCAGAGTAGGAGTGCTGATTTAGGATCAGTTTAGCCTTTTAGATCACCATGAATAGAATGACATGGACAGGGGGGAACTGATCCTAGATCAGCACTCCTACTCTTGATACATGCAGCCCTTGATTTAACTGCCCCATCCCTCTCTCACCCAGTCCTGCGGAGACCGCACCTTGAATCTCCACGACTACGGGATGCTGTTGCCGTGCGGCATCGACCGTTTCCGGGGGGTGGAGTTTGTGTGCTGTCCGTCA
This sequence comes from Coregonus clupeaformis, assembly GCF_020615455.1. NCBI lineage: Eukaryota > Metazoa > Chordata > Actinopteri > Salmoniformes > Salmonidae > Coregonus > Coregonus clupeaformis. The sequence continues at coordinate 100,101 of NW_025534324.1, forward strand.
GACAGGGAGACCGACAGCACTGAGCAGGACGAGGATGACTCAGACGTGTGGTGGGGAGGAGCCGAGACTGACTACACTGACAACAGGTACACACCCACACACAGGAGCTCATACAGTACTCACTTAGATTCATACTTATACTAACCTTGTCCTCAGGCTATTGTGCACAGTGCATATCAGCCTGGGATATCAATGATTCAAAGTTGGCCTTTGTGGGAGAGACCATAGAATTCTATGGGAGTGAGTAAAGTATTTATCATTTTAAAAAATCGAATCACACGACTGCGAGGCGGAACGTAAACTGAGGTGCGCCAAGACACATACGGGGAGGGCTAGGGGGAAGGTGTTGTGGGAGATGATTGGTTGGTAGATTAAGCCGATTAAGCCAATGCCTACCGGTCTTTCTGTATTGGCTAACGACGGCCATGTTTGACGCGCTGGTCCACCAGGCTCTTTGCCCATTTGGGCGGAAGTGTCTGGGAACAAGATTATACTTATACTAGCACTCACACACATACAGTACACACACTCATAACAACATTACTCACACACATCCTCACTATCCCTCACTCCCTCCCTCCCTCCCTCACTCCACCTCCCTCCCTCTCTCAGTATGGCCAGGGGGGCTGTAGAGCTAGCTGGATCCGCGCCCCAGCAGCAACAACAGGAGGAAGAGGAGGAGGAGACAGAGGAGACAGCCCCTGCCTTGGTAGAGGAAGATGATGAGGATGTGGAAGAGGAAGAGGAGGAGGAGCAGGAGGTGGTGGATAATGACCAGGATGGAGACGGGGACGAGGACGAGGAGGATGATGACGTCATTGACGATAGCGAACCCACCACCAACATCGCCATGACTACCACCACCACTACTACTACCACCGAGTCTGTGGAGGAAGTGGTCAGAGGTGAGAGGGACTGGGAGGACCAGGGGCCATGTGTGTGTACATCATTTACTGTGCATTTACTCTGCTTGTCTATTTAAAGGTTGAGTGAGTGTATGCAGGGGTGGAATTGGGGGGAGCCAATCTAGAAACTCACCACTGTAAATCAGTAGGAATTCAGCTAAATCTCCATCCCCACCATTCATTTACAGTGAAATGCTTACTTACAAGCCCTTAACCAACAATGCAGTTTTAATAAAACAATGCAAATAGTCCGGGTAGCCATGATTAGCTGTTCAGGAGTCTTATGGCTTGGGGGTAGAATCAAATCAAATCAAATCAAATCAAATTTTATTGGTCACATGCGCCGAATACAACAGGTGCAGACATTACAGTGAAATGCTTACTTACAGCCCTTAACCAACAGTGCATTTATTTTAAACAAAAAAGTAAGAATAAAACAACAACAAAAAAGTGTTGAGAAAAAAAGAGCAGAAGTAAAAATAAAGTGACAGTAGGGAGGCTATATATACAATAGATATATACCGTATATATACCGTATACACGGGAGGCTATATATACAGGGGGGTACCGTTGCATAGTCAATGTGCGGGGGCACCGGCTAGTTGAGGTAGTTGAGGTAATATGTACATGTGGGTAGAGTTAAAGTGACTATGCATAAATACTTAACAGAGTAGCAGTAGCGTAAAAAGTATGGGGTGGGGGGGCAGTGCAAATAGTCCGGGTAGCCATGATTAGCTGTTCAGGAGTCTTATGGCTTGGGGGTAGAAGCTGTTAAGAAGCCTTTTGGACCTAGACTTGGCACTCCGGTACTGCTTGCCGTGCGGTAGCAGAGAGAACAGTCTATGACTAGGGTGGCTGGAGTCTTTGCCCCCCATATTTCACCCGAGTGTATGACATTACAGTAGTGTGTGTGTGTAAGTTCACACACCATTGGAATGCTCACGCCTGTACGATTATAAGTATGTGTTCCAAATGGCACCCTATTCCCTATATAGTCCACTACTTTTTGACCAGGGCCCATCGTGCACTACTTTTGACCAGATCCCTATGTAGGGAATAGGCCGGGTGCCATTTGGGACTCACCCTATGTGTGTGTGTGTGTGCTGACGGCTCATCGTCCCCCCCACCAGAGGTGTGTTGGGCGAATGCGGAGACGGGCCCATGCCGTGCCATGCTTGCACGCTGGTACTTTGTCCGCGAGGAGGGCCGCTGTGCCCAGTTCATCTATGGCGGCTGCGGGGGCAACCGCAATAACTTTGAGTCGGAGGAGTACTGCCTGTCTGTCTGCAGCACCGTCAGTAAGTCAGTCACACAGACAGCGTCCTGTCTACCTGTCTGTCTGCGTGTCCACGTCTGAAAGCTAGCCTCTGTCGTTAGCCCTCTGGCTAGCTAGATGCTAACCACGCTAATACTACTTCACGCTACATGCTAACCTCTGGTCTCACTAACCACCACTTGTACTGCCTGTCTGTCTGCTGCACTGTTAGTAAGTCAGTCACACAGACTACCTGTCTGTCTGCGTGTAGTGTCCATGCCGGCTAGTTACCGTTTTGCTAACCGTCTGACTAGCTAGCTCTTTACCACGCTAGTTCGCGCTAACCTGTGGTCTCACTTAACTACCCCTTGTTGTACTGCCTGTCTGTCTGCAGCATATTCAGTAAGTCAGTCACACGGACAGCATAGCATCCTGCCTAACTGTCTGTCTGCGTGTAGCACTGTTAAGTGTCCACGTCTGCTAGCTAGTGTCTGGTTAACCGTCTGGCTAGCATATGGCCCTAGCCGTCTTGCTACCTTGGTGCTAACTACACTAACCATGTCCGCTAGCCGTTAACCATGCTTGCTAACCACTCTGGTCTCACTAACCACCACTCGTTGTGTGTTTACTGTAGGCTTGGGCGATATACCGTATACCGGGGTATTTCGAAATACAGACGGTATGTTTTTCAATACCGTTAAAAATAATACATGTACAGTGGGGAAAAAAAGTATTTAGTCAGCCACCAATTGTGCAAGTTCTCCCACTTAAAAAGATGAGAGAGGCCTGTAATTTTCATCATAGGTACACGTCAACTATGACAGACAAAATGAGAAAAAAAAATCCAGAAAATCACATTGTAGGATTTTTTATGAATTTATTTGCAAATTATGGTGGAAAATAAGTATTTGGTCAATAACAAAAGTTTCTCAATACTTTGTTATATACCCTTTGTTGGCAATGACACAGGTCAAACGTTTTCTGTAAGTCTTCACAAGGTTTTCACACACTGTTGCTGGTATTTTGGCCCATTCCTCCATGCAGATCTCCTCTAGAGCAGTGATGTTTTGGGGCTGTCGCTGGGCAACACAGACTTTCAACTCCCTCCAAAGATTTTCTATGGGGTTGAGATCTGGAGACTCCAGGACCTTGAAATGCTTCTTACGAAGCCACTCCTTCATTGCCCGGGCGGTGTGTTTGGGATCATTGTCATGCTGAAAGACCCAGCCACGTTTCATCTTCAATGCCCTTGCTGATGAAAGGAGGTTTTCACTCAAAATCTCACGATACATGGCCCCATTCATTCTTTCCTTTACACGGATCAGTCGTCCTGGTCCCTTTGCAGAAAAACAGCCCCAAAGTATGATGTTTTCACTCCCATGCTTCACAGTAGGTATGGTGTTCTTTGGATGCAACTCAGCATTCTTTGTCCTCCAAACACGACGAGTTGAGTTTTTACCAAAAAGTTATATTTTGGTTTCATCTGACCATATGACATTCTCCCAATCCTCTTCTGGATGCACTCTAGCAAACTTCAGACGGGCCTGGACATGTACTGGCTTAAGCAGGGGGACACGTCTAGCACTACAGGATTTGAGTCCCTGGCGGCGTAGTGTGTTACTGATGGTAGGCTTTGTTACTTTGGTCCCAGCTCTCTGCAGGTCATTCACTAGGTCCCCCCCGTGTGGTTCTGGGATTTTTGCTCACCGATCTTGTGATCATTTTGACCCCACGGGGTGAGATCTTGCGTGGAGCCCCAGATCGAGGGAGATTATCAGTGGTCTTGTATGTCTTCCATTTCCTAATAATTGCTCCCACAGTTGATTTCTTCAAACCAAGCAGCTTACCTATTGCAGATTCAGTCTTCCCAGCCTGGTGCAGGTCTACAATTTTGTTTCTGGTGTCCTTTGACAGCTCTTTGGTCTTGGCCATAGTGGAGTTTGGAGTGTGACTGTTTGAGGTTGTGGACAGGTGTATTTTATACTGATAACAAGTTCAAACAGGTGCCATTAATACAGGTAACGAGTGGAGGACAGAGGAGCCTCTTAAAGAAGAAGTTACAGGTCTGTGAGAGCCAGAAATCTTGCTTGTTTGTAGGTGACCAAATACTTATTTTCCACCATAATTTGCAAATAAATTCATAAAAAATCCTACAATGTGATTTTCTGGATTTTCTTTTCTCAATTTGTCTGTCATAGTTGACGTGTACCTATGATGAAAATTACAGGCCTCTCTCATCTTTTTAAGTGGGAGAACTTGCACAATTGGTGGCTGACTAAATACTTTTTTTCCCCACTGTATATACTTTTTGCTTAAGTTAAGTGTAAATATAACAAATCTAAGATGTGTCAAATGTTATCCGGTTTGCTAACTTGCTGGATAAGGGGCTAGATGTCAAGATCAAGCTTCTTGGTTACAGCAGAGACATTCAATCCCCTCCTGGATAAAAATCCCTGTTACCTAAATTGTTTTGTGTGTTGCTTTCTTTTTTTTAAATAGCGCCCCTTGTGTGCATATTCGGTAATACCATATACCCCGGTATGGTACAGAAACGGTATGACTATGAAAATCTAGATACCGCCCCACCCCTAGTTTACTGTACACATGGACGAATACATTCACACACACACTTATCCTTTAACCTGTTTGTGTGTTTTAGAAGACACTAAAACGAGTGATTTCACCTGTTTTTCCACTGATTCCGTATGAGCGAACACCTGTGTGTGTGTGTGTGTGCGCGTGCCAGATAGGGAAGGCAAATGTTTCTCTCTCACACTAATTTGAGTGTTGTGTGAGGCAGTGAACTGACAGTCGTGTGTGTGTGAACGAGAGCATATGATCCAACCAGCGATGGTTCACTCTCGCTCCCTCCCTCCCTCCCCCTACTATCTTTCTGTATACAGTGTCTTCTCTCTCACACTCCCTCTTTCTCTCACTAATCCTGTCTTTCACTCCATCTCACCTCCTCTGTAGCAGCCTCTGAAATTCTGTGTGTGTGTGTGCGAGCGTGTGTGAGATTTCTACTTGGTTGAGCAGAGCTGTGAAAGACAGTTCTGTAGTATGGGAACGAGACTACAGCTTGTGTTTACACCAACTAGCAACCCTCTGCACCAACACACTCCCTCTGTGTCCAATGCGCCTCGCACCCTCACCTTTCACACGGTCATTTAGCGGTTACTGCATGATCAACAAGCGGTCACAGTGGGGTCAAAGCCAAGGGGTCACACTGCGGTCAGAACTAAAGATAGGACTCCCTTGTTTAGGCTTAGCTTGTTTGACCGTATCAATTAATTACATCATGACCACATAGACCGGACCCAGAGCAGAGTCCAAGTTAGAATTGTATTAATGGTTCTGCTTTGTTCGGATCACAAAATGCTCTTGGTTGTTTTGGGACTATTGAGTGTCTGTGAAATTAAGTCATGTGCTAATCTCTGAGACAAACTATAACAAAAAACAAGCTTCACATGACACACACACAGGTTCCAAAGTATCACATCAACGCTTCCTTATTCATTTATGTATTCATGTAAGAAATAATAAATGTATGCAGTTCAGTGTTTAATCAAGGACTCTGATGATGATAAATACAGTATGTCACGTAATGTGATATACATAACATACACACACACACACACGCACACACACACACACTTTAGCCGGAGGATATTTTACAACATCATTACGCTCAGAATATTACATAAATGAAAGCGATTTACTTTTTAATGTCAAACCGATAGATACAGGTCATGCAAGGTATCCCAGCCTTAAGGCATAACAGCTTTTTAGTAGGTTCTTCTGTAGTAGAATAAATGGGGGAATTGATAAAGTAACTCTATTCTAGAGAGGATTCTAATCAAACATCTAAATGACTTGGAGTGTCTATGGAAGAGACTATGTTGAAAGAATTCTGGTAACTTATATTCTGGTAACCAAAATACCAAGGTTTTGCAGAATTCACAGTTGGAAGATTCCTGGAATCAGGAGGGAATAAGCAGGAAATCTGGAATCCTCCAACCAGGACACACACACACAGAGACACCAGCCACCCTTCAAACGCACACTTCTCTGCTTTTTCACTCTGTCTGTATTGTTTACTCTCGTTCACTCACTCGATGAATCCCTAACCAACCTGTTGTTACTAACACTAATATTATTAATCATCTCGCTTTAGTGTCTGCTGTTATGGACCTGCTACATGGTGTTGGTAGTTTGGATCTTCTGTCTTTTTACTTTGTTTATTGGTGTTATATTACTGCCTCCGGATCCTTATTTCAATCAAATCAAATAATCTGAAAGCACTTATCGTAAGTCACTCTGGATAAAATGGTCTGGATTTTGAGGAGGAAAGCAATGTAAGAAGAAACATAGAAAAAGGGATGCGGGGGAGGTGAAGGAAAGATGGGGTTATCTGAAGACCAGATTGTAAGAGTAATTTTCTCAATTTCTCTCCATCTCATCCCCATCTCTCCCCCCTCCACCACCCAGTGCCCACCGCCACCCCCAGCCCTCCCGATGCCGTGGACCGTTACCTGGAGACGCCCGGGGATGACAACGAACACGCCCACTTTGCCAAGGCCAAGGAGAGTCTGGAGGCCAAACACCGCGAGAGGATGTCCCAGGTAGGAGAGAGGAAGAGAGAAGGGCAGAGAAGGGAGGGGCAAAGGGGACGGAGGGGGTGAAGAGGGGGGGAGAGAGGAAGAGAGGGGTTGAGAGTGGAAGGGGGAGGGATGGGTGAAGAAGGGGGAGGGAGGGGTGAAGAAGAGGGAGGGGGGAGGGAAGGAGAGATAAAGAGAGGTGTTGAGAGTGGAAGGCGGGAGGGAGGATGGAGAAGGGGTGAGGTTGGGGAGGGTGGAGAGAGAAGGAAGCAAAGACACTGTTGAGGTGAAAATACCATGTATGAACGTAGCCACAGGGAAGGAAGGGTAGGGAGGGGAAGGGGTTAGATACAGCAGTAACCTGTCTTTCTTCTTGTAGGTGATGAGGGAGTGGGAGGAGGCAGAGAGGGAGGCCAAGAGTCTACCTCGTGCTGATAAGAAGGCTGTCATCCAGGTCAGACACAAAGGATACTCAAACATATTAATAAATGCTAAATCAGCGACTGTCAATGTCATAGGTGTGTGTCTTGAGTGTAGGAGCTGAATATTTGAAAATAGCGTGGTGGTGGTAGGGACTCTGTCTATAATTTAATTTGTGTGTGTATCATATACTGTATATAAGTGTGTCTTATCATGAATGTATCATGTGTATTACATTTGTGTGTCATGTTGCATAGTATAATAATGTGTGTGTGTGTATCACACAGCGTTTCCAGGAGAAGGTTGAGGCCCTGGAGCAGGAGGCAGCCAGTGAGAGGCAGCAGCTGGTTGAGACCCACATGGCCCGGGTCGAGGCCCTGCTCAATGACCGCCGCCGCCTGGCCCTGGAGAGCTACCTGACCTCCCTGCAGGCCGAACCACCCAGGGTAGATAGAGAGTACATAGTAACAGAGTATAACACACACACAGGTAGAGAGTAACACACACACACACACACACACACACACACACAGGTAGAGAGTACAGACATACACACATTGTTGCCTGGCCCTGTAGAGCCACCTAACCGCCCTGCAGGCCCAGCCACCCAGGGTAGGGACACATACACACTATGCAGACATATACAGACACATACAGTACATATGGATCATCCTACCATAGTCCTACTCCTCCCACACACAGACCGACGTTCTGACTCTCTCTCGCTCTCTCCCTTTTTTCCCTTTCTTCTTCTCTCTTTCCCTCTACCCCCCCCTCTTTCTCTCTAGCCTCGTCATGTGTTCAGCCTATTGAAGAAGTATGTCCGTGCAGAACAGAAGGACAGACAGCACACCCTTAAACACTTTGAGCACGTCCGCATGGTCGACCCCAAGAAGGCCGCACAGATCCGACCCCAGGTAATAAGCCCACATTTTAATGTGTTTTACGTGGTGACCGTGATTTTGTTGTCATTCTCATGAAGGCCATTGAAGGTCGAAACAATTTGATTTGAACGAATTAGATAAATAATGATATTTATTGATGCTCTTATTACTTTTTGTATGCACCTCGTCTCACGTTGGTTGAGTGCCTTCTACTCCTCTCCAGTGCAGAAACAACAAAATATTTGCCATTTGTACCAAATAAAATAATAAACCTAGAAACAACATTTCTCATCCACCACCAAGCCCAAACATGCTCACACGCACAAACACCAATACACCTCTGAAGGGTATTTTGGTAACCTCCTGACATGTACAGTGTATGGCTCACAGAAGATAGCTTGTATTAAATAGCATTCAAATGTACTTGTAGGTACTGACCCACCTGCGTGTGATTGAGGAGAGGATGAACCAGTCCCTGGGTCTGCTCTACAAGGTGCCGGGAGTGGCCGACGACATCCAGGACCAAGTTGGTGAGTGTTATTTTCAGTCTCATCTCTCCTTTAATTACCCAGGTAAAGGTTGACCAGGTCTGTGTGCAAGCATTAACTGATATGAACCAGTAACCTTCCCTCATCCACACTGTCACCAAGCAAGTAAGTAGGAAAACCTGCAAAATCGGCAGTGTATCAAATACTTGTTCTCCCCACTGTAACATCATGACATTCCTCAATTCTCTCCTCCATCAAATCAATAACTATAACCTCTCCCTCCCTTCTCCTTCCCACTCCCTCCCTCACTCTGTCTGTGTTTGTCTGGGTCTTGAGTTGTGTGCGTCACCGAGCCATCTGTGTCTGAGTCAATCTCAGACTCTGTCTAGTTTCCCCTCCTCTCAGGCTGCTCCCCTGCCCTCTGTGCACACACACACACCGCCTCCCAGCAACACAGACATTGGTTTGCTTTTCTCCTGTATTTAAAACAAATGAGAACAGAGAGCGACCTTGTGTTTCAAAGTGAAGTGCATGCTATGGGCCCTAGTCAAAAGCAGTGCACTATATAGGGAATAGGGTGACATTTGGGACGCACACTTTAAGTCAATACGCGTTACACACTCCTTTGGAATGTAATGGCATTGCCCATATTACCTTTTTGGCCTCTCACACATAGTGTGCGTCCCAAATGGCACCATTTTCCCTTTATAGCGTACTACTTTGGACCAGGGCCTTGCAAACGTATTCATCCCCCTTGGCGTTGTTCCTATTTTGTTCCATTACAACCTGTAATTTAAATGGATTTTTATTTGGATTTCATGTAATGGACATACACAAAATAGTCCAAATTGGTGAAGTGGAATGAAAAAAAAAACTGGTTTCAAAAAATTCAAAAACATTTATAACGGAAAAGTGGTGCGTGCATATGTATTCACCCCCTTTGCTATGAAGCCCCTAAATAAGATCTGGTGCAACCAATTACCTTCAGAAGTCACAGAATTAGTTAAATAAAGTCCACCTGTGTGCAATCTAAGTGTCACATGATCTGTCACATGATCTCAGTGTATATATACACCTGTTCTGAAAGGCCCCAGAGTCTGCAACACCACTAAGCAAGGGGCACCACCAAGCAAGCGGCACCATGAAGACCAAGGAGCTCTCCAAACAGGTCAGGGACAAAGTTGTGGAGAAGTACAGATCAGGGTTGGGTTATAAAGAAATATCTGAAACTTTGAACATCCCATGGAGCACCATTTAAATCCATTATAAAAAAAATGGAAAGAATATGGCACCACAACAAACCTGCCAAGAGAGGGCCACCCACCAAAACTCACAGACCAGGCAAGGAGGGCATTAATCAGAGAGACAACAAAGAGACCAAAGATAACCCTGAAGGAGCTGCAAAGCTCTGTCCATAGGACCACTTTAAGCTGTATACTCCACAGAGCTGGGCTTTACGGAAGAGTGGCCAGAAAAAAGCCATTGCTCAAATAAAAACATAAGCAAACACATTTGGTGTTCGCCAAAAGGCATGTGGGAGACTCCCCAAATATATGGAAGAAGGTACTCTGATCAGATGAGACTAAAATTGAGCTTTTTGGCCATCAAGGAAAACGCTATGTCTGGCGCAAACCCAACACCTCTCATCACCCCGAGAACACCATCCCCACAGTGAAGCATGGTGGTGGCAACATCATGCTGTGGGGATGTTTTTCCATCGGCAGGGACTGGGAAACTGGTCAGAACTGAAGGAATGATGGATGGCGCTAAATACAGGGAAATTCTTAAGGGAAACCTGTTTCAGTCTTCCAGAGATTTGAGACTGGGACGGAGGTTCACCTTCCAGCAGGACAATGACCCTAAGCATACTGCTAAAGCAACACTCGAGTGGTTTAAGGGGAAACATTTAAATGTCTTGGAATGGCCTAGTCAAAGCCCAGACCTCAATCCAATTGAGAATCTGTGGTATGACTTAAAGATTGCTGTACACCAGCGGAACCCATCCAACTTGAAGGAGCTGGAGCAGTTTTGCCTTGAAGAATGGGCAAAAATCCCAGTGGCTAGATGTGCCAAGCTTATAGAGACATACCCCAAGAGACTTGCAGCTGTAATTGCCGCAAAAGGTGTCTCTACAAAGTATTGACTTTGGGGGGGTGAATAGTTATGCATGCTCAAGTGTTCTGTTTTTTTGTCTTATTTCTTGTTTGTTTCAACAACAAAAAAATATTTTGTATCTTCAAAGTGGTAGGCATGTTTAAATCAAATGATACAAACCCCAAAAAAATCCATTTTAATTCCAGGTTGTAAGGCAACAAAATAGGAAAAATGCCAAGGGGTGTGAATACTTTCGCAAGCCACTGTATATAGGAAATAGGGTGCTATTTGGGACGCATCCATATTCTAGTGATCCTATTTTATTGTTGTCTTGTCTTTTATGTACTAATAAATAATGGTAACGGTTCAGTTAGTCATTTCCCACTCCACTGCAACAGCGTTGACGTTTTCTCTCCTTTTCTCCCTCTCTACCCTTGTTTCTCCTTGTTTCTTACACCTTCCATCCTCCCCTTTCTATTCTTATCATCTCTCTCTCTGCTGCTGTCCTTCACCCTCTCCCCCCGTTTCTATTTCCTCTCCTTTCTCCCACCTTATTCTCTTCCTCCATCTTTTCCCCTCCCTCTCTCCCCACACCTTTTTCTTTATCTGTCATTCCCCCTCTTTCCCCACCTTTTTCTTCTCCATCTCCTCCTCCCCTCCCTCTCTCCTTCCCTCTCTCCAGAGTTGCTGCAGAAGGAGCAGGAAGAGATGGCCCAGCAGCTGTCCAACCTGCAGAGTGACGTGCGGGTGAGCTACGGCAACGACGCCCTGATGCCCGACAGTCTTCCAGACAGCACCAGGGCCACCCTGGACCTGCTGCCCCAGGAAGAGAGCCTGGACCTGGGCATGGGTCTGGACGGACTGGGCTTCATCCACCCCGAGAGCTTCAACCAGGTCAACACCGATAACCAGGGTAGGTGTGCCCTAAAGCTATGATCAATACACCCAGAATCAGGATAGGTATAGTACAGACTACCAGAGTATACACCCAGAATCAGGGTGAGAACAGACAGAACCAGGGTAGGTGTACTATACATACCACCATGTTATAAACATAACTACACATTAAATGTACCGAATCCATAACTGATTGTAGACAGCTGTCAGGGTCTTGAAAGGGATGACATCAAAGCGAAACTATGTTAAGAAGATACTCATCCTCCCTTTTCACTTTCTCTCTCCCTAGTCGAGCATGTGGATGCCCGCCCTATTCCTGATAGAGGTTTTCCAACACGACCAGTGTCTGGTCTGAAGCCAGAGGAGATCCCTGAGCTCAGGATGGAGGCAGAGGAGAGGCACAGCACCGGATTCGAAGTGCACCACCAGAAACTGGTATCTACACGCACACACATACACATACCACCAAAGCTGGTACACACACCACTCCATTTTGTACATTTGGCCACAGATACAAGCATCCTGGAGTTATCCCAGACATATCCATGACCGAATCCATACCCATATGGGTATATCCATATGTCTATCCATATGTATTGGCTGACCGTGTCCTTGTGGCCAACTTACTAATGCCATGGTAACCAAGGCCTGCCGAGACGACCAGGGTTGGTAACTGGCGTCTGATGCCAGGATGTTAGTTTCACACCAGCACTAATTTATAATTGTCCTCAGATGAACACTGTCTGGAATTGAAAACACAACACACACCACACACACAATAATTGGTGCCCAATTAAATCTCTTATATATTTAGTAATTTTCCTCATTAAATAAGGAAACTATTATTATGTAACATTAATCTTGTATAACATATCATAACATAGCTTTAAGCTTACCTCTAAAATCCCTCGATAATGTAACTCTGAACCTTAATCCCAAACCCCCTCAACTTTACCGCGGCCTCTTTAACACCTAAACAGTAGTCCTAACGTTAGATTACAAATCATGTCTTTTGTATTCAGCCCCATTCCTACTCCAACTTAATTTCACCTTAATGCCTTGTACTCCTGACCCCAGATCTGCCTCCTTAAATCCAGTCAGTGTTTGTGATTGGTTGTGCATTGTGATTTACAGTCCCTCTCTCTTTCCATCTCCCTCTGTCTCTCTCTCCTCTCTCTAGGTGTTCTTCGCCGAGGATGTCGGCTCTAACAAGGGCGCCATCATCGGGCTGATGGTGGGAGGCGTCGTCATAGCGACCGTCATCGTCATCACCCTGGTGATGCTGAGGAAGAAGCAGTACACGTCCATCCACCACGGAGTCATCGAGGTGAGGGGTAGAGGAGATGTGTGTGTGGGCTTGTATTACTATGCTAGTGGGTACCGGAAATCCCCAAAACATCCCCACAAGGATAGTGAAACAAGGGAAATTCTCCTACGAGGACAAAGGCTATTTTAGGCTTAGGGGTTAGGTTTAGGGTTACAAAAGGGGTTAGAATTTAGGGTTAGGAGGTAGGGTTAGGTTTATGGTTAGGAAAATAGGATTTTGAATGGAAATCAATTTTAGGTCGCCACAAGGATAGTAAAATATACGCTATGTGTGTACTGTTATTGACTTTGGCTCAGTGTTTCCTTTGTCTCTATTTCTATTGTTTATGAGTTTGTTTAAGACTTCTATCTAAACAATGTACATGTACCGTGTCGGCATGGGTACGAATCCATCCCACTGTCTATCTGTAAACATGTAAGGAGTGGGAACCGCCCCCACTCGTTCAACAAAAAAAAAGAACCAGAATAGTGTACGACACGTGTCAAACTCATTCCACTAAGGGACGAGTGTCTGTGGGTTTTCGCTTCCCCCTTGTTCTGGATTGATTAATTAAAGTAACTAATTATTAAGGAACTCCCCTCACCTGGTTGTCTAGGTCTTAATTGAAAGGAAAAAACAAAAACCTGCAGACACTCGGTCCTCCGTGGAATGACTTTGACACCCCGGTGTACGAGGACATACCTTATTTTTGTGTGTAACACATCTCTCTCTGTTCTCCAGGTGGATGCAGCAGTCACCCCTGAGGAGCGCCACCTGTCCAAGATGCAGCAGAACGGCTATGAGAACCCCACCTACAAGTTTTTCGAGCAGATGCAGAACTGAGGAATGACAAACCCCTCACCCTCTTGACCACTACCCAACCCCTCTAACCCTCCACACCCCCACGCCCTTAACCCTATCCCCACCCCAAACAAACCCTATCCTACCCTCAAGCAGTGCAGGTTGGAACCAGGCACCACTATCACTCCTGGTGTAGATGGAGACTGTCCCCTTCAACACTGGTCCAGAGTCAGTTTTTAGTTTTTGACTTGGAATGAGTTGAGGTATGGACTTGGGTAGGTAGATCTGACTCCAGACCAGTGTTATTTAAGGGGGCATTCTCTGGCTGTATTGCCAGCCACACTGTCCCCAACCCTACACTACTGCATTCTCTCTATACACTGGGGAATAGGTGAGGTCTATGGGTCAATGAAGCCTCCTCTCCTCCTCTCCATCTATCCTTCCTTCCTCCCTCTTTCCTTCTCTGTGCATTCTTATGACAGCTGTGCTGCGTTAGGTCACACAAGGCTAGAATGATGATAATGATGATGATGTACTCTGAATGAGCTCTTTATTTTAGTTATTCTATCGTTTCCGGTTTTGTTTTTCAAAAAATAAATTTAAAAAATCAAATCAAAAAAAATCATATGTAAAGAGAAAAAAACAAGTCCTTTTTTAAATTATGTGTAATGTAACAAAGTAGCTGTTCCTGTTTTAGTGCATGATGACAAAAATTACGACGGGGTTATTATTGAAAACAAAAAAGATCTTTGAGTCTCCAGAGAGATTCTCACGTAGAGACTATCATTCTAGCAGGATTATACATTTAGTATCTTTCTCGTGATCACGTGACTTAAATGACATTGGATAAAAAATATATATGAATCTCGGTGAATGGGCTCTCTGCTTGGATATCATGTTAAATACACTGTAAGAGAGATCTGTGCTTTTTGGATTTAAAAGTTTCTTCTTTTTTTATTTTAACCATGCTATGTTCCTAAAACTGCGGGGGGCTGGCTTGATCCGTATGTGTATATTATTATTATTATTATATAATTGTGATTATTATCTTTAGTTTATTGCGTTGGCATCCTATTGCGTTGGCATCCTATTGCGTTTGCAGACTTTAGGAATCAGTCCTATTTAATTGTTGATTTCTTTTTTTTGATTTCATGTTGTCGTGTGTTTTTTAAAGATAGGGGTATGTGGCGGGAAGGCCGGTTCCGGACGAGGGAGGGGGGTGGATGATTCTGTGTGTTCTCCAGTCTAGTTAGCGTTTTTGTTCCGGTTCTATGTTTCCGCAGAAATAAACAACGCTCTTCTCTGTACATTGTTTGTGATATATAAGAACAATCCAAGACCATTTTGGGCTTACTTACTCTTCCCAATCTGTTCCTTTCTTCCTTCGGCTCATCCTTCTCTCTTTCTCTCGCTGTTGAGACTAGAAACAGAACAGGATCAGTGCAGGGGGGTGTGCATGTGAAAGATTGAGAGAAGGAATGAGGAAGAGGTAGAGGGAATTACTAGCTGTTCCAGATGGATAGTCACAGGCAGTCAGTAAAATGAATTTACAACCCCCTCCTCCCCTCTTTCCCCTATTTCAGGCATGCTACTCACCTCTCTCAAGCACTTGTCTAGAACCAGCCAGACGACGACCTCTACCATGGCCTATAAAGCAAGTAATTGGATGGACTACAGTTTCAGTGAGGAGTAGTGCAAAATATAGGCCGGGGATAGGGTGCCATTTTGCGACACAGTACTAGAGGAGGTAAGGCAGTGTTTTGGTGGTGTGTAGAGCTGTGTGCATCACACACTGCTGCAGGTGGGTCAGTCCTTTGCTTGGGTTTTCAGAGGGTGCATTACCTCACTATAGCCAGAATAAGGCAGTATAGAGTTAGAGAGAGCAGGGTTTCTTTTTCTTTCTCTGTGGCTTTATTTCCACTGTGTGTAATTGTGCAAGCCATTTGCTTTGACTGGAAAAAACGCTTTCTACACTATTCCATAAATAAAGTTTTGAATGTACATACAGCTCTCACTGAGTCATGGCTATTTTCACTACTGTCAAAGCCCATTAGAATTGAGCTGTAATTAATATTGTAGTGACCGCAACACTGAGCGACCTTGTCAAGAGGTAAAGACCTCTTGGCGTAATGGTTAGCGTGTTGGCTTGACAATCGCAGGACCCAGGTTTGAGTCCTGGTCTGGGCTTCTCCCTGAATTTGCTCCATTGGTGTCAAAATTGGTCTCGCAAAGAGTTGTGTACACGTGAGGGACTTGATATAGAGAAGAGGTACATTTTTGCCACTTAAAAGGAACAGATGGCTTTATCACTGTGGTGGTACCCTAAAAGTGTATATTTTCTAAACGTACAGTTTTGTACCTGTGGACTTATATGGTACACTATTGGCTCTTTTATATATTGCAAGGCACCCTATGTAACGCAAAGTAACATGATTACGGATAGTCCTGAATGAATCGTGAATAATGATGAGTGAGAAAGTTACAGATGCACAAATAATATACCCAGTGGCGAACAGTCATTGAGGCAGAGCCCCACCTGTTTAGCTAAAATAAAATAAATGTGTGGCCTGTTTTGCATGTTATTTTGGCAATAATACGTGTCACATATCAGTTTGCAAACAATGTAAAAAATAAAATAATCATTGAGTTAATAAAGACGCATACAAACATGGTCTCCTTTTTGCTTTCTTGAGGAAGGCAGCTCCAAAATGCAGGTGTTTCAGCCTAGCTCAGTGCTTTCTGTGGTGGTGGGGCAGCCAGTAATGTTCTCTAGTTGCGTGGTGATTGGCTTAGTGTTCTGTCACTCATGGGGACACTACGTCACCGCAACATCTACAAGGAGAGCTCGAAAATTCAAGCCCCTTGGGTGCTGCCATAGATTTACATTACAATTGCCCATCCAAGAAGGCTCAAGGTCATTGGCCACAGATAAAATGACGTCAAATCACATTATATCTATCTACCGTAGCTTTGATTGGACTGACCATGTCAACATCATACTTTCACAATCTTAGCTAGCAAGCAGTCATCATGAATCAAGTCGACAATCTACTGGCAAATCCTTTTCAATCCTTGTCATATGAAGAGAAATGATAGATAAAACGTATCGGTACTCATCGGCCATTGGACATAAATATTACACAACAAGTTGGAAATCGCAAATTCAACAATGAGCGGTTTGGAAGGAATCAGTGGCTAACTGCAAGCATTGCAAGACAATCACTAGCCTACTATTCAGTGGACTGGGTATGTGGTCCAAGTCTGGGTTTAAGGGTCTTTTTTCCAAGCTTAAAAGGATAAACATTCACATGCAAGACCATGGGCCAGAAAAAGGTTGAATACATTGGCCATGCTGTCAATCCAGCATGACTTCTGCCCGTTCAAACAACTGGAAACTCGTAACTGGGAAATCTCAGACTTCAGTGAGTTCAAGACAACTGGGAACTCAAGTTGAGTCCAAAAATGTATTTTATGCTGCTGCATAAATTATGTAATATGCCAGGGAGATATATATACTGTAGCTAATAAAGTAATACAAAGTGTATGTTGTGTAGTAAGCTGTTAGTAGCCCATGTGCCTCACCCTAATAATTTGGTCCCTTTCCCCCTCATAACTTAGCCTACTGTTCTGACTTGGTGGTGCACATGTAGCCTATAGCCTGTTTTAGAGAAATGTAATCATTGAATATTGTAAGAGCTTTCATTGTCTGCTTATATGCCCCCTTTATTTATCCTACAGTTCTGACTTGGTGTTCAGGGAGATTACTGTAAGAATGGCCCATGTTCTGAATTCTGCCGCTGTACATTTAAAAAGTGCTGAACAAGTAGTTATATTGACTACGTCCATCCTAGCTCGCTCATTAATGTCTTAATCGAAATTACGGATTGCCTCTTATCCGCTCGTCCTTCCCTTATGCCATAGTCTCAATTGTCACCACATTTGTTAAACACGTTAAGCAAGTCAGCCATATCAGCTATGTTTTAAAAAAAGGCAGCAAATGAGTCTGAATTAACTGTTTCCCTGCCAGACAAGGCTCCGCTGATAGCCAGGTGTAGTGGTGGAAAGGATTTACTCCATGGTGCTGAAAATAAAGTTCTGCTGTTGGGACAGCAATATGTAGACCCTAACAGTTTGTGGGAACGGTTTGTCATTGTTTTAGTGCAATTAATGTATCGTTTAGTGTTGTGGCTTTGCTGGCATGCATCTAAAAAATTGTTTTTGAGTTTGCCCCACCAAGATTAACATGCTAAAATCTCCACTGATCATACCCCCAAGACATTCTAACCTCTCCCCATTACAATAACAGGGGAGGTTTGCATTTTGGGGAAATATTTGTGCGTCTGTAACGTTCTCATTCATTCACGATTCATTCAGGACTATCCATAATCACATTAATGTAGAAGTGTTTAGAAACATTATCTATTCTTATTTACAATAAAAGTGACTCCAAAATTACACAATACATTATTTACCATTCATTACTATTGGGCACAAATTAATCTGAAACACAACCGAAACAAACAGAAACTGTTCTCTAAAATGGGGGGACTATGTACAAAAGGGCAGTAATTTCTAAATGGTTCACCCGATATGGATGAAAATACACTCAAATTAAATTAAATCAAATCCAAAGTGCTGGAGTACAGAGCCAAAACAACAACAAATGTGTCACTGTCCCAATACTTTTGGAGCTCACTGTATATTGAAGCAATAAGGCCAGAAGGGGTGTAGTATATGGCCAATATACCATGGCTAAGGGGTGTTCTTATGAATGACGCAACGCAGAGTACAGTCGTGGTCAAACGTTTTGAGAATGACACACATATTAATTTTCACCAAGTCTGCTGCCTCAGTTTTTATATGATGGCAATTTGCATTTACTCCAGAATGTTATGAAGAGTGATCAGATGAATTGCAATTAATTGCAAAGTCCCTCTTTGCCATGAAAATGAACTTAATCCCAAAAAAACATTTCCACTGCATTTCAGCCCTGCCACAAAAGGACCAGTTGACATGTCAGTGATTCTCTCGTTAACACAGGTGAGAGTGTTGACGAGGACAAGGCTGGAGATCACTCTGTCATGCTGATTGAGTTAGAATAACAGACTGGAAGCTTTAAAAGGAGGGTGGTGCTTGAAATCATTGTTCTTCCGCTGTTAACCATGGTTACCTGCAAGGAAACACGTGCCGTCATCATTGCTTTGCAAAAAAAGGGCTTCACAGGCATGGATATTGCTGCTAGTAAGATTGCACCTAAATCAATCATTTATCGGATCATCAAGAACTTCAAGGAGAGAGGTTCAATTGTTGTGAAGAAGGCTTCAGGGTGCCCAAGAAAGTTCAGCAAGCGCCAGGACCATCTCCTAAAGTTGATTCAGCTGCGGGATCGGGGCACCACCAGTGCAGAGCTTGCTCAGGAATGGCAGCAGGCAGGTGTGAGTGCATCTGCACGCACAGTGAGGCGAAGACTTTTGGAGGATGGCCTGGTGTCAAGAAGGGCAGCGAGGAAGCCACTTCACTCCAGGAAAAACATCAGGTACAGACTGATATTCTGCAAAAGGTACAGGGATTGGACTTCTGAGGATTGGGGTATAGTCATTTTCTCGGATGAATCCCCTTTCCGATTGTTTGGGGCATCCGGAAAAAAGCTTGTCCGGAGAAGACAAGGTGAGCGCTACCATCAGTCCTGTGTCATGCCAACAGTAAAGCATCCTGAGACCATTCATGTGTGGGGTTGCTTCTCAGCCAAGGGAGTGGGCTCACTCACAATTTTGCCTAAGAACACAGCCATGAATAAAGAATGGTACCAACACATCCTCCGAGAGCAACTTCTCCCAACCATCCAAGAACAGTTTGGTGACGAACAATGCCTTTTCCAGCATGATGGAGCACCTTGCCATAAGGCAAAAGTGATAACTAAGTGGCTCGGGGAACAAAACATCGACATTTTGGGTCCATGGCCAGGAAACTCCCCAGACCTTAATCCCATTGAGAACTTATGTTCAATCCTCAAGAAGCGGGTGGACAAACAAAAACCCACAAATTCTGACAAACTCCAAGCATTGATTATGCAAGAATGGGCTGCCATCAGTCAGGATGTGGCCCAGAAGTTAATTGACAGCATGCCAGGGCGGATTGCAGAGGTCTTGAAAAAGAAGGGTCAACACTGCAAATATTGACTCTTTGCATAAACTTAATGTAATTGTCAATAAAAGCCTTTGACACTTATGGAATGCTTGTAATTATACTTCAGTATACCATAGTAACATCTGACAAAAATATCTAAAAACACTGAAGTAGCAAACTTTGTGAAGACCAATACTCGTGTCATTCTCAAAACTTTTGACCATGACTGTATATGTGTATTAAATAGGCTATAGCCTACTCTATTTAATTGAGACCACACACACCCCTGATCTCGCAAGTAGGCCTATGGCTACTGAACTTGAAGCAGCAAGAAGGATGACAGCGGTCACTTGCACTTTCTATTTTGCATATAGGATATATCCTACCTTTTAGGAGGACGATTTGCAGGCAGAGACAAATAAACGGGTAATCAATATTTATTTAAAATGAAAAGACGCAACACTCTCTCACCATGGTGTCCTGTGCACGCGTTTTCCTTTTCAATTATGATACTTTTTTTGATTGCACCTTGACTCACATTGGTTGAGCGCCCTACACTTTTCCCATGATCAATATTTATTTACAGACATTGTAGTAAACTATATTCTACTGATATTTAAGGTAATTTCCTTGAAAATATAACTGCCACGTGATTCTCCGCCAATGCATAGGCAGCCTACTCTATTTCAATGAGACCACACATATCCTATTAGACTCACTTGATCTTGCACGCCCAACTAGGAGGCGACGAACTTTGGGACTGGTAAGGACATCTCAGGGCTTCATGCCCTCTTCTATCCGTCTTCTCCATGTATCGGTCTGGTGAAGGTCAGGTTTGGCAAGGTACAAGGTACAAGGCGGGTGGTCCAGTTCTCCTTTCTTTATTTTATTTTTTTCTCAACTTGATATGATTTTTAAAAAACTTTAATGGATTTAAAGTGCAGTAAAACTGGCGTTTAGGTTGTTAAAATGTCAGCTTCTATTGAAGTACCTATCAGCGGGAGTAAGAGTGGATAAAATCACAATAAAATGCATCAGATATCCCCTCTAAAATGGTTTTAAAAGTGATATGCTCAATATTTAAGAAGCATGGAGAGGAGGGTGCTGGATAAAAATCTGGTCGGTCAGCTTGTTCCTCCCGAATCATGGGTTTCAGAGATGGATTGTCCACCAACCTGAGGGTAAACCTGCGCCCCAGAACAGCCATCCTCTCCTCTACTGTTCTCAATCCTGAAAGTTAATGTATGTAGTGTGTGTTTGTGTACGTGGGGAGTCTGTATGCCATCTTGATGGCAAAGTTTTGAATAGTCTGACATGAGACCTCCCCACGTTACACCAGGCTTGTGTAGCATACTCAAAGAGTGGCGGGATGTAGCTCTGGTACACTCTGATGGCTGTTCCAGGCGTGCCTCCTCCTTTCCTTCTGCAGAGTACCCTCAGGTGGTTCATTCACTTCCTTCCCTCCTTCTCCATGCACTCCGTGTGGGCACTCCAGGACATGTTTTCTTGAAATGTGACCCCAAGGAACTTAGCCGTTGGGGTCGTCTGGAGTGCCTGTCCATACAGTTTAAGGTGCACTTGCTTGGTTCTTTTGGGGTTTCTGGAGATTTTTTTTTTAAAATTCTACAGAGAAGAGTAAGCACTGGGTCTTCAGGGGGTTGAGCTTGACCCACCACTGATTGGCTCAGTTCTCGATCTCTGTTATGCTCCTCTGTAGCTTTTTTCCAGCATAGGCAAAGGCCCAATAACAGAGGCCCAATAACAGAGATCATCTGCAAACTGGGCCACATGTCCCTCTCTTGGGTGGGGGTAATAAATATCACAGATGTACATTAAAAACAGTAGAGGACTGAGGTAAAGCCAATTTATGCTTGCTCTTTGCAATGAGACCCGGAGGCTCAGTATGGAGGGTGTGACGCAACACCAAATCGAGCTCTGTACCGCATTGCCGTGCGCCTCCCAAATTGTGTAACAATGCGGAGGGCTCCGCAGAGCTCCATACACAGTGCATTCGGAAAGTATTCAGACCCCTTGACTTTTTCCACATTTTGTTACGTTACAGCCTTATTCTAAAATGGATTAAATTGTTTTTTTCTCCTCATCAATCTACACCCAATACCCCATAATGACAAAGCAAAAATAGGTTTTTAGATGTTTTTGCAAATTAATTATAAATTAAGAACTGAAATATCACATTTACTTAAGTATTCAGACCCTTTAGTCAATACTTTGTTGAAGCACCTTTGATTAAGAGCTCGAGTCTTCTTGGGTAAGATGCTACAAGCTTGGCACACCTGTATTCCCATTCTTCTCTGCATATCCTCTCTAGCTCTGTCAGGTTGGATGGGAAGCGTTGCTGCACAGCTATTTTCAGGTCTCTCCAGATATGTTCAATCGGGTTCAAGTCCGGACTCTGGCTGGGCCACCCAAGGACATTCAGAGACTTGTCCCAAAGCCACTCCTGCTTTGTCTTGGCTGTGTGATTAGGGTCATTGTCCTGTTGGAAGGTGAACCTTTGCCCCAGTCTGAGGTCCTGAGCACTCTGGAGCATGTTTTCATCAAGGATCTCTCTCTCTACTTTGCTCCTTTCATCTTTCCCTCGATCCTGACTAGTCTCCCAGTCCCTGCCGCTGAAAAACATCCCCACAGCATGATGCTGCCACCACCATGCTTCACTGTAGGGATGGTGCCAGGTTTCCTCCAGACGTGACGCTTGGCATTCAGGCCAAAGAGTTCAATCTTGGTTTCATCAGACCAGAGAATCTTGTTTCTCATGGTCTGAGAGTCCTTTAGGTGCCTTTTGGAAAACTCCAAGCGGGCTGTCATGTGCCTTTTACTGAGGAGTGGCTTCAGTCTGACCACTCTACCATAAAGGCCTGATTGGTGGAGTGCTGCAGAGATGGTTGTCCTTCTGGAAGGTTCTCCCATCTCCACAGAGGAACTCTTGAGCTGTCAGAGTGACCATCGGGTTCTTGGTCCTTCTCCCCCGATTGCTCAGTTTGGCCGGGTGGCCAGCTCTAGGAAGTCTTGGTGGTTCCAAACTTCTTCCATTTAAGAATGATGGAGGCCACTGTGTTCTTGGGGACCTTCAATGCTGCAGACATTTTTGGTACCCTACCAGTTTATACGAATGGGAGTTAGCATTTAACAGTCACTTTTTTCTAAACCTGAAAAGGGACAACTTCTAAATGTTATGCAGCAAAAACAGCCAAGAGCAACTTCTCCCAACCATCCAAGAACAGTTTGGTGACGAACAATGCCTTTTCCAGCAGGATGGAGCACCTTGCCATAAGGCAAAAGTGATAACTAAGTGGCTCGGGAACAAAACATTGACATTTTGGGTCCATGGCCAGGAAACTCCCCAGACCTTAATCCCATTGAGAACTTGTGGTCAATCCTCAAGAAGCGGGTGGACAAACAAAAACCCACAAATTCTGACAAACTCCAAGCATTGATTATGCAAGAATGGGCTGCCATCAGTCAGGATTGTGGCCCAGAAGTTAATTGACAGCATGCCAGGGCGGATTGCAGAGGTCTTGAAAAAGAAGGGTCAACACTACAAATATTGACTATTTGCATAAACTTAATGTAATTGTCAATAAAAGCCTTTGACACTTATGGAATGCTTGTAATTATACTTCAGTATACCATAGTAACATCTGACAAAAATATCTAAAAACACTGAAGCAGCAAACTTTGTGAAGACCAATACTTGTGTCATTCTCAAAACTTTTGACCATGACTGTATATGTGTATTAAATAGGCTATAGCCTACTCTATTTAATTGAGACCACACACGCCCCTGATCTCGCAAGTAGGCCTATGGCTACTGAACTTGAAGCAGCAAGAAGGATGACAGCGGTCACTTGCACTTTCTATTTTGCATATAGGATATATCCTACCTTTTAGGAGGACGATTTGCAGGCCAAGACATATAAACGGGTAATCAATATTTATTTAAAATGAAAAGACGCAACACTCTCTCACCATGGTGTCCTGTGCGCACGTTTTCCTTTTCAATTATGATAAAAAAAATTTGATTGCACCTTGACTCACATTGGTTGAGCGCCCTACACTTTTCCCATGATCAATATTTATTTACAGACATTGTAGTAAACTATATTCTACTCATATTTAAGGTAATTTCCTTGGAAATATAACTGCCACGTGATTCTCCGCCAATGCATAGGCAGCCTACTCTATTTCAATGAGACCACACATATCCTACTAGACTCACTTGATCTCGCACGCCCAACTAGGAGGCGACGAACTTTGGGACTGGTAGGGACATCTCAGGGCTTCATGCCCTCTTCTATCCGTCTTCTCCATGTATCGGTCTGGTGAAGGTCAGGTTTGGCAAGGTACAAGGCGGAGGGGGTGGTCCAGTTCTCCTTTCTTTATTTTCTTTTTTTCTCAACTTGATATGATTTTTAAAAAACTTTAATGGATTTAAAGTGCAGTAAAACCGGCGTTTAGGTTGTTAAAATGTCAGCTTCTATTGAAGTACCTATCAGCGGGAGTAAGAGTGGATAAAATCACAATAAAATGCATCAGATATCCACTCTAAAATGGTTTTAAAAGTGATATGCTCAATATTTAAGAAGCATGGAGAGGAGGGTGCTGGATAAAAATCTGGGGGGTCAGCTTGTTCCTCCCGAATCATGGGTTTCAGAGATGGATTGTCCACCAACCTGAGGGTAAACCTGCGCCCCAGAACAGCCATCCTCTCCTCTACTGTTCTCAATCCTGAAAGTTAATGTATGTAGTGTGTGTTTGTGTACGTGGGGAGTCTGTATGCCATCTTGATGGCAAAGTTTTGAATAGTCTGACATGAGACCTCCCCACGTTACACCAGGCTTGTGTAGCATACTCAAAGAGTGGCGGGATGTAGCTCTGGTACACTCTGATGGCTGTTCCAGGCGTGCCTCCTCCTTTCCTTCTGCAGAGTACCCTCAGGTGGTTCATTCACTTCCTTCCCTCCTTCTCCATGCACTCCGTGTGGGCACTCCAGGACATGTTTTCTTGAAATGTGACCCCAAGGAACTTAGCCGTTGGGGTCGTCTGGAGTGCCTGTCCATACAGTTTAAGGTGCACTTGCTTGGTTCTTTTGGGGTTTCTGGAGAAGAGTAAGTACTGGGTCTTCAGGGGGTTGAGCTTGACCCACCACTGATTGGCTCAGTTCTCGATCTCTGTTATGCTCCTCTGTAGCTTTTTTCCAGCATAGGCAAAGGCCCAATAACAGAGGCCCAATAACAGAGATCATCTGCAAACTGGGCCACATGTCATGGGGTAATAAATATCACAGATGTACATTAAAAACAGTAGAGGACTGAGGTAAAGCCAATTTATGCTTGCTCTTTGCAATGAGACCCGGAGGCTCAGTATGGAGTGTGTGACGCAACACCAAATCGAGCTCTGTACCGCATCGCTGTGCGCCTCCCAAATTGTGTAACAATGCGGAGGGCTCCGCAGAGCTCCATACACAGTGCATTCGGAAAGTATTCAGACCCCTTGACTTTTTCCACATTTTGTTACGTTACAGCCTTATTCTAAAATGGATTAAATTGATTTTTTCTCCTCATCAATCTACACCCAATGCCCCATAATGACAAAGCAAAAATAGGTTTTTAGATGTTTTTGCAAATTTATTATAAATTAAGAACTGAAATATCACATTTACATAAGTATTCAGACCCTTTAGTCAATACTTTGTTGAAGCACCTTTGATTAAGGCCTTGAGTCTTCTTGGGTAAGATGCTACAAGCTTGGCACACCTGTATTTGGGGAGTTTCTCCCATTCTTCTCTGCATATCCTCTCTAGCTCTGTCAGGTTGGATGGGAAGTGTTGCTGCACAGCTATTTTCAGGTCTCTCCAGATATGTTCAATCGGGTTCAAGTCCGGACTCTGGCTGGGCCACCCAAGGACATTCAGAGACTTGTCCCAAAGCCACTCCTGCTTTGTCTTGGCTGTGTGATTAGGGTCATTGTCCTGTTGGAAGGTGAACCTTTGCCCCAGTCTGAGGTCCTGAGCACTCTGGAGCATGTTTTCATCAAGGATCTCTCTCTCTACTTTGCTCCTTTCATCTTTTCCTCGATCCTGACTAGTCTCCCAGTCCCTGCCGCTGAAAAACATCCCCACAGCATGATGCTGCCACCATCATGCTTCACTGTAGGGATGGTGCCAGGCTTCCTCCAGACGTGACGCTTGTCATTCAGGCCAAAGAGTTCAATCTTGGTTTCATCAGACCAGAGAATCTTGTTTCTCATGGTCTGAGAGTCCTTTAGGTGCCTTTTGGAAAACTCCAAGCGGACTGTCATGTGCCTTTTACTGAGGAGTGGCTTCAGTCTGACCACTCTACCATAAAGGCCTGATTGGTGGAGTGCTGCAGAGATGGTTGTCCTTCTGGAAGGTTCTCCCATCTCCACAGAGGAACTCTTGAGCTCTGTCAGAGTGACCATCGGGTTCTTGGTCCTTCTCCCCCGATTGCTCAGTTTGGCCGGGTGGCCAGCTCTAGGAAGTCTTGGTGGTTCCAAACTTCTTCCATTTAAGAATGATGGAGGCCACTGTGTTCTTGGGGACCTTCAATGCTGCAGACATTTTTTGGTACCCTACCAGTTTATACGAATGGGAGTTAGCATTTAACAGTCACTTTTTCTAAACCTGAAAAGGGACAACTTCTAAATGTTATGCAGCAAAAACAGCCAAATATATCCAAATCGGATTTTAGTAACCACATTATGGGCCTGTTACAATACATAAATCATTAAGGATTTAACAAATATCCACTGTGTTAGATCAGATTTGTTGAACGTGATCCAATCCAGCGTCCTTCTATTCCCCATGGTCTGCATTTATTCCATTATCCTCATTACCGCATCTATCTCCATTACCTCAAACTAATTTTTGTGTCTTTGAAATCCCTACATGAGGTATCATAAACATGTTATTTATTTGTGAAGCTGTTCTGATAGTCTTTTGTCAAAGTTTATCCATGTTTTTGTTGTCAGGGAAGTGAGTTTGTGTTTATACAGGATGTACCGCCCCTACCTACCATCAACCAATCATGTCAATGCGGAGCTATGCAGAGCCGTCTGCATTGTTAAAGCCAATTTATGCTTGCTCTGGAATTGTGATTAAGTGGCTCCGTACAGAGGATTTGACGCAATTGCGTAGCCTCTAGGGGCACGCAGAGGCCAAATCGAGCTCTGTACCGCATCGCTGTGCGCCTCCCAAATGTCTTAACAATGCGGAGGGCTCCGTATAGCTCCACATTTACATGATAGGTTGACCTTAGGTGGGGGCAGGAGGTCCTGTATAAACACAAACTCACTTCCTTGACAACTTCCTTCACAACAGCTCTGCTCCGCGAAGCGCAAGAAGTATGAATGCTCTGACTTCTGCGGAGGCTGCATCGCACTAAATGCTGTATGGCCACTGCAGACGTTGGATTGACCATGCAGAGCCCCTACGCATACAAAGCAGAAAGAGGACCGTTTCCAAATAATCTACAGGACAACAAAAAATATTTTCAAATCAAATACATTTGTATTTATCACATGCGCCGAATACAAGTGTGCAGACTTTACAGTGAAATGCTTGCTTACGAACCTTTCCCAACAATGCAGAGTTTAAACATAATAATAAAAAAATGTCATAGTAACTAACACAATAGAATAAAATACACAAGAATGGAGCTATATACAGGGAGTACCAGTACCAGATCAATGTGCAGAGGTACGAGGTATTTGAGGTAGATATGTACATGAAGGCAGGGTAAAGTGACTAGGCATCTGGATAGATAACAATAAGAGTAAAATAAAGAACAGTGTAGCAGCATCAAATGATGAGTGTAAAAGTGTGTGTGTGTGTGTATGTGAATGTGTGAGGGTTTTGTGTGGGAGTGACAGTGTAGTGTGTGTGAGGGAGTGTGTATATAGAGTGTATATAACATCTAGTGATTGTGCGTAGGGTCAGTGCAAGATAGAGTCAGTGCAGATAGTTTGGGTACCATTAATTGACTATTTAGCAGTCTGGCTATTTAGCAGTCTTAAGGATTGGAGGTAGAAGCTGTCTTGGAGCCTGTTGGTCCGAGAGACGATGCTTTGGTACCATTTGCCGGATGGTAGCAGAGTGAAGAGTCTATGGCTTGGGTGACTGGAGTCTTTGGACATTTTTCGGGCCTTCCTCTGACACCATCTGATATAGAGGTCCTGGATGTACTGGGCTGTCCGCACCACCCTCTGTAGCCCTTTGCGGTCAAGGGTGGTGCAATTGCCATACCAAGTGGTGATGAAGCCAGTCATGATGCTCTCGATGGTGCAGCTGTAGAACTTTTTGAGGATCTGAGGGCCCATGCCAAATCTTTTCAGCCTCCTGAGGTGGAAGAGGCGCTGCCGTGCTCTCTTCACGTCTGTGCGGGTGTGTATGGACCATATTCAGTCCTTAGTGATGTGTACGCCAAGGAGCTTGAAGATCTCGACCCGCTCCACAACAGCTCCATCGATGTGGATGGGGGCGTGCTGTCCCCTCTTTCTCCTATAGTCCACGATCAGCTCATTGGTCAAACTGACGTTGAGGGAGAGGTTGTTGTCCTGGCACTACACTGCTAAATCTCTGACATCCTCCCTAAGTAGTCTGTCTGACTGCCCGCTCCCACCCTCTGCATGAAAAATGCAGACTGCGCCACAATGATCTCTGTCGGGACCCGCAGGTCCTGCAGGCATCCCGCGGGAATGCAGCCCTCTAGTTTGTATCCATTTAAATAGGCCTAAGCTAGGCTACAATTCTGTACCTTTTCTTCTGAGAGCGTAGGAAGGTATGTAATTTAAAAATATATGTATTTTTTGTCCTGTTTGATTTTGCTTTGATCAACACCACATGATTGCTTATTGTCATCTTATTATAGCCCATGTAGTATTTTATTTCAGTAGGAGATCATAGACAACTAAAATCTGATGAATGAGATGAATACAATCAGTAGGTTACTGGTGCACACTGTAAATCCAGTTTTCAATAGCCTAAAGAAAAACAGATTTAGAGGACTGCACAAAGAAGTTGAGGGAAAGACTAAATCAGTTGTGTAAATCCAGCAATTATGTTTTTTGTGTGTGACAGTTGGTGCATTGCCACAGGGGCATAGACATGCACCTTCAAGGCATTGACTAGTTTGATTTTCATTTCAGAAATAAAATACCAAATAAGGTAGCAAATAAAGCATAATTATTATGTCATTATTGCTAGGATAAAAACTGTCGCTGGACAACATGTAGAGATGCGCAGCCAGGATGTACATTGATGTTCGCGAACACGACCAATTAAAAGAATACCCATGATGCAAAGCGGTTTATCACATTGGAAGCAATCGCTCAGCCTGTACAGGAGTGTCAAATTCAAGGTGAGTGGTGTTTTTCAGCAGAATTTAACGCATTTTAATCGTTTTCATTGTATTAACGACAAATCTTACATGTTCGTCGTCTTCATGCTAATACAAGTCATAGCTGGCTGGTAAGAGACAAACATGATAACGCGAGTGCTAAGCTAGCTAGCTAAAGTTATCATAGGGTCGACTAATACTGTAACTTCCTCAAATACTGTAAGTTAGCTAGTGTCATGTCTTTTTTGCTTTAGATGCCTGTATGGAAGATGTGCACAGGTTGGGTTTCCACTAGTTACCACAGCCACGTTACTTCCGTCAGCTATCTAGCTAGGAACCGTTAACGTTAACTTGCTAGGAACTTCAGCTAGCTACTGTACATGCACTGTTTAGCTTTCGTCAGTAATATACCTGTTCAGTTTGTTAGCTAGTTTGGTACTGTCAAAGTTAACTGTTGTCATTTGTCCCTCTCTCTCCGTTTGATAGTATGGCGCTTCATAAACTATTCCGTCTGTCCTCGCTGTTCCGCTCCGCGGTGTCATTGACACTGCGCAGGAATGTCGGCCTGTCTGCTGTCCTCTTCAACCGGGCCAAGGACCTGGACCCTATCCAGAAACTATTCCTAGACAAGATCCGCGACTACAGCACCAAGAGCAAGTGAGTGTAATAAATAACCGCACTATTGTCCGACTGTCACCGCTGGCCTACTCTAATGTACAGTGGGGAAAAAAAGTATTTAGTCAGCCACCAATTGTGCAAGTTCTCCCACTTAAAAAGATGAGAGAGGCCTGTAATTTTCATCATAGGTACACGTCAACTATGACAGACAAAATGAGAATTTTTTTCTCCAGAAAATCACATTGTAGGATTTTCTATGCATTTATTTGCAAATTATGGTGGAAAATAAGTATTTGGTCAATAACAAAAGTTTCTCAATACTTTGTTATATACCCTTAGTTGGCAATGACACAGGTCAAACGTTTTCTGTAAGTCTTCACAAGGTTTTCACACACTGTTGCTGGTATTTTGGCCCATTCCTCCATGCAGATCTCCTCTAGAGCAGTGATGTTTTGGGGCTGTCGCTGTGCAACACGGACTTTCAACTCCCTCCAAAGATTTTCTATGGGGTTGAGATCTGGAGACTGGCTAGGCCACTCCAGGACCTTGAAATACTTCTTACGAAGCCACTCCTTCGTTGCCTGGGCGGTGTGTTTGGGATCATTGTCATGCTGAAAGACCCAGCCACGTTTCATCTTCAATGCCCTTGCTGATGGAAGGAGGTTTTCACTCAAAATCTCACGATACATGGCCCCATTCATTCTTTCCTTTACACGGATCAGTCGGTCCTGGTCCCTTTGCAGAAAAACAGCCCCAAAGCATGATGTTTCCACCCCCATGCTTCACAGTAGGTATGGTGTTCTTTGGATGCAACTCAGCATTCTTTGTCCTCCAAACACGACGAGTTGAGTTTTTACCAAAAAGTTCTATTTTGGTTTCATCTGACCATATGACATTCTCCCAATCCTCTTCTGGATCATCCAAATGCACTCTAGCAAACTTCAGACGGGCCTGGACATGTACTGGCTTAAGCAGGGGGACACGTCTGGCACTGCAGGATTTGAGTCCCTGGCGGCGTAGTGTGTTACTGATGGTAGGCTTTGTTACTTTGGTCCCAGCTCTCTGCAGGTCATTCACTAGGTCCCCCCGTGTGGTTCTGGGATTTTTGCTCACCGTTCTTGTGATCATTTTGACCCCACGGGGTGAGATCTTGCGTGGAGCCCCAGATCGAGGGAGATTATCAGTGGTCTTGTATGTCTTCCATTTCCTAATAATTGCTCCCACAGTTGATTTCTTCAAACCAAGCTGCTTACCTATTGCAGATTCAGTCTTCCCAGCCTGGTGCAGGTCTACAATTTTGTTTCTGGGGTCCTTTGACAGTTCTTTGGTCTTGGCCATAGTGGAGTTTGGAGTGTGACTGTTTGAGGTTGTGGACAGGTGTCTTTTTATACTGATAACAAGTTCAAACAGGTGCCATTAATACAGGTAATGAGTGGAGGACAGAGGAGCCTCTTAAAGACGTTGTTACAGGTCTGTGAGAGCCAGAAATCTTGCTTGTTTGTAGGTGACCAAATACTTATTTTCCACCATAATTTGCAAATAAATTCATTAAAAATCCTACAATGTGATTGTCTTGAAAAAAAAATCTCAATTTGTCTGTCATAGTTGACGTGTACATATGATGAAAATTACAGGCCTCTCTCATCTTTTTAAGTGGGAGAACTGACTAAATACTTTTTTTCCCCACTGTACATGTTTCTTCATGTTGGAAGGCAATAAGTTAACTAGGCTTAAGTGGAATGACCCGTGATGTCATGACTGAGATGGTGGCAGGGAGTCTGCACGTCATTTTAGCACTGCAGAGCAATTTACAGAAGGCTGGGCCATACGTTCAGTAAGCAGACGTTGCAAATAGAAATGTCAGGAACGGAGCTGGCAGACTTGATTATACAGTACGTCGGCCATATATGCCTAGATGGCAAGATCCATGAAACGCATAGGATGCTGAATATGTTTTTATAGGGTATACATGTCTGAGACATTATAGGGTATAATAATTATAGGGCTGATTAGTTATGTGGTTTCTTGAACTCATCCACTACAACAACAGTAGGGCTGTCTCCGACAAAAAAATCTTGGTGACCAAGATTCGTCTGTTCTTTCGACCAATTGATTGGTTGAAATTTTAAAACGTGTATTTTGTCCATATATATAGACATCCTATGTGTTTTAATCAAATCAACTATATTCACTGAGCTTGTCTGATGCTTTAAGCACACTGTTTGATTAAATAATTAAGATACAAAAATGACTAGAGGGAGTCCGACCAGCAGTTGATTTAATTGTGCAGGGCTAAGACTTGCTGCGCTTTGTTAAAAAAAAAAAAAGATAGCGAGTGACTTTGACTAGCACCTGTTCTCTCTCTCCTCCCTGCTGCAGTGACCACCACAGAACATCAAAGTGTTTATCGTGCTGTCCATGTTGCTTAAGCTGCAACATAATTACAGCCATTTCTGACTGAAAAGTTCTGTTACTGAAATTCCTCATTTGTTTAGGAAAAACATTCCCTATTCCCTCAACCCTTGCTCTCTTTACGTGACACATGTATGCATCGCATGCACGTGACCAATAGGGCCTGACCTGTAGCATATAATAATCACATCAATAAATTGGTTATAACAAACTCTGAACGCCATAACAGCAAAATGGATGCAGAGGACGTGACAAACTCAAAAAGGGGGAATGTTTACTGGTTGCTCATGAGGTAAAGGGGAAGTCAGATGTGTGGAATAAATTTGACTAGTTGTGGAAAATACTGGAGATCAAGAAAAATAAGGTAAGGAGCAAGCGCTGCGTGCATATTGTGTGCGCCAAACAGGTGCTGTATAGATTACAATATAATTTTTCGGAACATTTGGAACAACGTAAAATACATTATAAGCGTACCAGAGAATTTGTTCTGATGTTTTTTTTATTAAGCCTTTATTACAGCAAAGACTAAAAACAGTCGCATTCATTCATGAATGCAATTTCCGAAATGGAACGGTTTATTTATTGTGTACGCTAATTATTCAAGGCTCGCTTGATTGCATTTAAAATCATGAATGACTCATATGCTGTGTGATGACATGAATGAATGAATGATTGATACAGTAGCCTACATAAGTATTGAAATATAGGCCTAAGTAAGTTATGGTATTAAGACTATATAAAGCCAGGCACATTTAATAGTTAGGCTACTGATTTATAGACCTAATTAAGTTGGTTTCCTCTCACCTCACTTTTCTTAGACAATAAGGCAAGGGCTGTTTTCTCATCTCCTCATTCTGATGCTGCCTCCGCTGCATTGTTCTCAACACCAATATGCTGGTTAACTTTGCTATTATGCACATAGCAACTTGGTCTAGGAAAAGGTGCCAATTCAACAGCGCACTGATGTGTTTCAGAACCGCAGACAGTGACCACTGTCCAACGTGGGAGAAGGTGCATTTGTTATAAATTAATCTTTTTTTATTAGTTTTGCATCATTGTTATCATATGTAATATAACCATATACAATTTCAGTAGCACGTCTTGGAGTGATGGACAGTGCCATTCCCACGGCCTCCACAATAGATTAGTCCACTCATAGGCGCAAATCAGACAGGTCTCTTGTACACCACGACTAAAGAAATAAAGGGTCAACCAACAGCCTATCGACAAAATGGGGTCAGCCCTACCACAGAGTAGTGTATTCTATGCTACAGTGTTGTTTTTTACCTCTACGGGATCGGTGTCCCGTATACGGGACAGTTGCGCTAACGTGCGCCAATGTGATTAGCATGACTTTTGTAAGTAACAGCAAACTTTCCAGGACATAGACATGTCTTATATGGGCAGAAAGCTTAAATTCTTGTTAATATAACTGCACTGCACCAATTTACAGTAGCTATTACAGTGAAAAAATACCATGCTCTTGTTTGAGGAGAGTACACAACAACAAAAAACGTATCACGGCAACTGGTTTGATACATTCACCTCTGAAGGTAAATAATATACTTACATTCAGTAATCTTGCTCTGATTTGTCATCCTAAGGGTCCCAGAGATAAAAGCTAGCATAGTTTTGTTTGATAAAATCAATTTTTATATTCAAATGTAGGAACTGGGTTCTACAGTTTGAACCCCTGCTGTCTCTGGCTCCACACCCACCCTGCTAGATGTGTGAAAGTTAGTGTATAAGCTAATGATCCATCATGTATGACATTCCTGGGAGTGTGTAAACTTACATTTTGTATTAATGTATCATTTTAATATGTTCTCTATAGTTATGTACTTGAAAATGTATCAATTGACCAATTCGGCACATTTGGGCAGACTTAATACAAAATAGTCCAGTATTGCAATTCTTCATTGGATCAATCTGAAACTTTGCACACACTGCTGCGCCTAAACTGCAATATTATATTGTGGGCTTTCTCTTGCATTTCAAAGATGATGGAACAAATAAATAGAAAACGCATGTTTTTTTGTTTGTATTACCAGATCTAATGTGTTATTCTCCTACATTCATTTCACATTTCCACAAACCTCAGTGTTTCCTTTCAAATGGTATCAAGAATATGCATATCCTTGCTTCAGGTCCTGAGCTACAGGCAGTTAGATTTTGGTATGTCATTTTAGGCGAAAATTGAAAAAAAGTGTCCGATCCTTAAGAGGTTAAAGGTTAATTCCCCATCTCTCTCCCTTTTCTCCAGGGCTGCAGCAGGTGGGATCGTTGATGCAGGCCCCTCCTATGAAAAGGGTGTCTCAGAGGAGATCACCAAACTGCAGAGGTTATATGGGACCGGTGACCTCACCAAATTCCCTGACTTCAAATTTACAGGTTCGTTAAGGCGATGCACTGCAGTATAGAGCTGGGATGATAAACTGAAAATGATCAGACATTTTACTAATATCATTAATAACGATAAGTAGCCTACAGTAGAGAAATGTGATGTATGAAATAATATGGGTGATTGCTAATGGGACAATTGATAGCTACGACGTTTAAAGGGTAATATAAAAAAGTAACTGGGGTGTAAATTCATTTTAATAAACGTATCGTTTGATTTCTCTTTATTGTGATATGGGTTTTGTCCATGTCGCCCAGCTCTACTGCAGTAGTAGCATTTATTGGTAGCTCAGTCAGACTAAATTGTAATACCACCATCTCACCCTACATAACTTACACTCATTCTATGCTTAAAGCAGGGGTGTCAAAGTCATTCCATAGTGGGCCTAGTGTCTGCGTGTTTTAGTTTTTTCCTTTCAATTAAGACCTAGACAACCAGTGAGGTGAGTTCTTTACTAATTAGTGACCTTAATTCATCAAGTACAAGGGAGGAGCGAAAACCCACAGACTCGGCCCTCCGTGGAATGAGTTTGACACAGGTGGTTTAAAGGATTCATTCACCATCAACCAGGGTTGTATTCATTAGGCACCAAACGATAAATATATATACAAAAACATGAAAGGAACTACTGGAACTTGTCCAATAAACGCTTGTTTTTGTTTTCCTTTGCAAAGTGTTTTACTACGGTATGCAGTAATGAATACGACCCAGCATTACTCACAATCTCCCTTCTCTCTTCTCCAGAGCCCCAGCTGCAGGAAGTGGCCAAGTGAACACTGGCCATGATGACGTTGTCTCTGTCCTACATGTCACCATTATAATGTACTATTTAATAAAGGATGTTGGATTAAATGTGAACATTTTTGCTTTCTTATGCTAATCAGTCAAGGGGTTATAGTGAGAGTGGTTTTGCAAACCATGTTCTACCTTACATGCTTGCATTTCTACTTTATAAAATGTTTTGATCATTTACTGATTTTGAATGATGAGTCTCGCTCGCCTGACTCATGGCGCTCCACCCTGCTCCAGCGGCTGTGGGAAGAGACTACATGGTGAGAAATGATTGAACACGTTTTGGATAAATCTTTAATACTGAATAAACATCTTACAAAGAATAAACTAACAGCAACTCATTCATCCATTGCCTAAGAAACATACTCTATTATAAAAAAAATGCAGTAGCACAATAATACTTTTGCTTAAACAAAACAAGAAAACACTTACAAAAGAGCCCCTAGATAGAATATGACATAACTACTTTTGAAAGGCATTGGGCATCACAAAATGTTGGCAACTTCGAGTGAGCAGGGGTCCATCTCAAAGGTCTCAATTCAATCAGTACTGTTGAAGTTCAGAGCTTTAGCACGTTTGAAATATAAAGGTAATTTACGATTGAGCTGACATATGCAGCGTTTAACGTGAATGCAGTCTCTGCGAACACAGGAACATAACCTTTACATTTCTATCATAGCTCTGAACTTCAGCAATACAGATTGAATCGAGCCCCAAGCTTCTCCTTTCCTTCACATGCACGGTTCTGAAAGCAATATAGTGGATGGCCAATATTCAAGAAAGAGAGGAAGCCGCCATAAAACTATTTTGGTGAGCTCAGTGGTGTTTTTCGGTCTCACAAGTCTCCTGGTCTCACAAACACTACTTTAATATTATTGAGATCCAGCCCAAGCAACAACAAAAAAACATCTCTATCTTAAAACAGATGGATTTTGATGTGGATTTTTACAAAATTACAGTATGCTAATTTGACGCAGACATTAACTAGGTAATTTTGAACCGACATATGCAGTGTTTACCGTGAATGAGGTCTCCGCGAGTACTGCCCGCGGAAGAAGATGGATTTTCTTATTCTGCATTGTGGGCTCCCAAGTCGCGCAGCAGTCTAAGGCACTGCACCACAGACCCTGGTTCGATTCCAGGCTGTATTATAACCGGCCGTGATTGGGAGTCCATAGGGTGGCGCACAATTGGCCCAGCATCATCCAGATTAGGGTTTGGCCGGGGTAGGCTGCCATTGTAAATAAGAATTTGTTCTTAACTGACTTGCCTAGTTAAATAAAAATCTATGCTTAGCCAAAAGCCATCAGAAAATATTTACAGTATATTACACTCAGATGCCATGTTCAAGTCTTTGGTATAAAATAAGATTTAGGTAGTTCATGTTTTGGCCAGTTGAGGGGTAAGTGAGCATTTGTGTGGGATGTCATTTTTAACAACTTGGCCACCAGAGGGGGAATAGAGTGCCATGTGACTAATATAATAGGCTCGCATTGAGGGC
Organism: Coregonus clupeaformis; assembly: GCF_020615455.1. Taxonomy (NCBI): domain Eukaryota; kingdom Metazoa; phylum Chordata; class Actinopteri; order Salmoniformes; family Salmonidae; genus Coregonus; species Coregonus clupeaformis. Next base: position 136,973 of record NW_025534324.1, read on the forward strand.
CCAAGTACAGCAAAACAGGAGGAATACAGGGCCTCTACGCTAAGTTGTCTGTGCCTCCTTGCTATTCATTTGGATCGAATAAAACTACTCCAGTCTTGCCATGATGCTGGTGTGTGTGGTTTCTTTTAGGGGTTGTCGAGGTCCTCACAGCATGAAGGACTGGGTGTGTTTGAAGTCCACAGGCTGAGAGAGAAGAACAGTAGCATATTTTCATTCGGTCAGAACTACTGCAGTTCAGCTCTTTTTCTCTCCATTATTAGTAACATTTGGAGAATTTTACTTACTACTACTACTACCACCAAGATAATTCTACCAGTAATTATCATATTGTCTTTTAATATGGTGATAAAATGTTATCTAGAATCAATCTAGAAAATGTTATGTGCTCAAAGTAATGTGTAAGCGGTAATGCTCAAGTCAACATTTCCTGTGAATATAATACCCATCCATGAATACACCAACAGACAAAATCAGAGAAAATTACTCACATCTTGGGGCGGAGGGCTGTAGTTGGCATTCGTCCTGGAAGACAGAGGCATTTATAAAGATACTAGATTGTTTGACACAGTGGAGGGAGCGAGTTTCATAAATGTGATGCAGCTGTGGTCGCAGTAAAAACATTGGCCACTATCAAAGAACACCACTACATCTAACACAGCACAGGACACGGTCCTAGGGAGCTGAAAGGGCAACCTTTTCTGTAAAGGACTCCTGGGCACACACGCGCAAGCGCACACAAACACAGTGTGTGCTTCTATGTAAAGTCCTGTTCATTGTCAATTGTTCAATTGTCTACTTTTAAATCTATTACTCTGTCTGTCTGTGGGTAAGACTCACTTGTCTTCTGTTCTGTGGAGGTTTTGGCTGCTGATGTGGGCCACACCGTGACACTGAGGGATCCAAAAGGACCTGGGGGGGGGGTCAAAGTTGAGTGAGGGGGTGATGAGGTTCACACACCATGCTTAGGGTTACTAACAACACGACCACACGGAGCAGGTAAGCTAATCACAATTCAGCCGGGAGGGGAGTTTATAAGCAGCCAGGGTTCACTTGAAATAGAGATGTCAATCACAATATGACTTCCCTAGATAAAGGATGATTAATTATTGTTATTATTTGTAATTCATTTAAAATAATCATGATAGTATTCTTAGTCATCTAACTGGCCTAATCTAGAGTCAGTCAGTCAAAATAACAAACCTAGTTTTTTTTAACTGGGTCACAAATCACCTGTTAGTGTCTCTCTCTGTGAGAAGAGACAGGCTTGCACCGCTGGGCTCAATCACACACACCTATCACTCTCTACTGACCTTATGTCGTATCGGATGAGTGGTGGCCAGTTATTGCTGTCAACAAAGAGTCCGTTTATGCTGCATCGTGTTAGAGGCTTTTATTAAAATCACGAGGTTACAGCATAAGTTACAGGTGACATGACACCCGGAGAGTGACGCCTCAGAATGGCTGCTCGTTCTGCCTTTCTTCTTCGTTTTCCCCCCTATTTATAACCAATGATGCTCCCTCTTCTGGCCAATCCCCAGTCTCCCCTGTCTACAACACACTTCCGGTCTGTTGTATGTGACGTTACACCTAAAACATTCCCTCTTGATACTAACATAAACAACATTCCATTTCTTCATGAAAAACATTTAACACCATCATAATCTTAATACACTACACTTACTCAGCACATTAACACGCACACACCTCTATTAGTCTGTGGTAGTTACACAGCAATGTAGATGTATTCAGTGTCAGGGTGTGTTCACTATATTTTAATAATTCTGAATGGCTTTAAGGAGACACAAGCTCTTACCTTCCTCTGTGTCCTGGAGATGGATTGAAATTGGAGGGAGGATGGGGGGAGAGGAGGAGAGTGGAGACAGAAAGTAAGAGGAAGTGAGTACAAAAACTTTCACTAGCAAATTGTATTTACTAACAGACAGACTGACAGACAGACAGACAGACAGACAGTCAGACAGACAAACGGGCAGACAGATACATATTGTATGTACATGGAAAGACAGAGAGAGGGACAGACAGACTCACTGCTGAAGTAGCCATTACGGTGTGCATAGTACCCCCCGAAGCCACAAATGGCGATGACCAGACAGATGACCACGACCGCAGCAACGACCCCTGCCATGTTTACATCCTCTGAAAGAGAGAGTGGAGGGAGCGAGAGAGGTTGAGAGTCACGCTAGTTGGTTTCAATACTAACGACACATCAAATAACATTTCTCTATACGCAGATGACATTCTCCTCTATGTAACCAACCCTCAAGCCAGTATCCACAATATCTTGGACCTGAAGCATCGTTACCTATTGCTCCACAAAAGCCACGGCTTTTAGGGATATTCAAGAGGTCTTTTCTTTATTTTTTTATTACTGTTTTTGTTGTATCCATTTGTTCTAATGTTTTCTTGTATGTAAAAAAGAAGCTTAGAAGACCAATTGTACAGTTGTATGCCTATATACCTACACTTCACAATAAAACATATCTGAAACACGAGAGTCACGGTAGTTTGTGGAAAGACAAAACTACACTCATATGAACAACAATCATGGCTAGCGGTACTGGAGCGCCAAGTCTAGGTCCAAAAAGGCTTCTTAACAGCTTCTACCCCCAAGCCATAAGACTACTAAACAGTTAATCAAATGGCTACCCGGACTATTTGCATTGTTCCCCCACCCCCTCTTTTACGCTGCTGCTACTCTCTGTTTATTATCTATGCATAGTCACTTTAACTCTACCTACATGTACAAATTACCTCGACTAACCTGTGCCCCCACACATTGACTCTGTACCGGTACCCCCTGTATTTTTACTTATCTATTTTTTACTTAACACTTATTTTTCTTAAAACTGCATTGTTGGTTAAGGGCTTGTAAGTAAGCATTTCACTGTAAGGTCTACACCTGTGGTATTCGGCGCATGTGACAAATAACATTTGATTTGATTTGATCATTCTTATAATAACACACACACTTGCATGCATGCACACCCACCTATCTTCATGTGTTTAGCCTCACACATCTTGGGCGGCCCCACTTCGTTTGATGCCAGACAGCTGTACTGTCCCGCGTCGCCTCTCGCCACCATCTTAAACTCCTTCCAGAGGAGAGGGAAAGAGACAGATGGAGGGATCAACAGAAAGAAAAAGAGAGAGGAAGAGGATATGATGCACAGAACCTGTACAGTATTTTTGGCAATTGGTCTAGAGTTTACCAGTGTGCTTCCGAACTAAGGGTCTATATGGGTTGATGTCTGACCAAAGGGAAGTGACCTGTAGGTAGCCACTGTTGGTCTGAACTGTAGCTAAGGTTTGAGTGTCGTACTGAAGTTTATATTAACATATACTGTGCTAGTGGTTGGTTATACTTCCATGTATTGGAGTCTGTATTGGAGGCCTGCTACACCGGATGCATATCTAACAGTATACGGAGCGTGAGGCGCTCCTATTAATCTCAATGAAACTTGGGCATAAGTGAGCTGTAGGTGAAGTTACACTTTGGTTCCATTTTCAGCTCAAATAGGATAAAGAAGCTCGCACATTGCTCTCGCTGGCCAAAAGTTACACTTCCAGTGTAGCAGGTTAAAAAAAAAGACTATTTTCTTGACGCCCTAGTGTGGCTCCTATGTAACACACAGTCAGTGTGTGTGTGGCTGGGCCCTCGTTCTCTCAAATTCAAATTCATATTGCTTTACTGGCACATACATTGAGTAAATCGTGCCAAAGCATCAATGGTATGACTGCATATACACTGTTCTTAAAAAGTATCTCACCAGTATGCCCGTAACTGGGTTAAGGTGGTAGGTGGCGTTGGCCATACGGGAGGGGGTCAGCGGCTTGTCATCTTTGTACCAGGAGTAGGTGGCTGGGGGGATGCTCTGCTGGTCCCTACAGCGCAGCTGCACCACAGAACCCGTCAGGGCTGAGCTGGGGATCTCACAGGATGGGGTGTGGGGGGGCACTGTGGGGAGGGTACAGCCACAATGTCAGCAGGGTTAAGGGGGTGCACAAACAGCATGTCTGAGACAACACACAGACACACAGTCAGTCAGACCCTCTCAGTCAGCCAATCAGACAGATGGTGTGGTACCCACCCAAGACTTTGAGGGTGATGTTAGTCTCCCCCAGGGTGATGGTGTCGTGAGGGGCACTGATCTCACAGCGGTACTCGCCCGCGTCTTTCTGGGTCACCCTCTGTAGGGTCACCGTCGCCCCCTTGATCCTTGCACGCCCCGCAAAGTCACCTGGGAGAGGGGAAACCGGTCAACACAGAGAAGGGGGGTGGGGGGGGATGGATATTTAGTTTCTTAAGGAAAAGTTTTATACTTAAACTACCATCAATCCTCTGGTAACTTCTCATTCAAATGTCTTTGTAATGTTCATCACATTCTGCTTTATGTTGATGAAGCTCTTAAAATGAATTTCCCTCATGTGAGGAGAGTAAATGAAATCGGAGTCTGGAGATGGGCTCTGGACAGGGGTTAAAAGAGACAGAAAGAGAAAGACAGCGATGGAAGACAATGTGCCAGGACAGCCAATCACCTCTGAAGTGTCCCTCATAGTAAACAAATGATACATCTGTTCCTTTCTTCTTCCACTCGATTCGAGGATTCTGTTCCTTCTCTGTCCGAAAATCACAGCTCAGAACCGCATCAGAGTTCTCACGGACCTCCACCTTGGGTGTGGTTGTTGACACGGTAACAGGGACAATGGGAAGGCCTGAGGGATGGAGAGAGAGAGAGAGAGAGAGAGGTGCCACGTATGGGGTTGGGGGAAAGGGTTGTAAGATGGAGGACCAGTTATGAACAAGTTAACTCAGTTATAAAATCAGCTATACGGCAGTTATAATCAGTTATGAACTAGTTATAATCTGTTATAAACCAGTTATATTCAGTTATGATGAACCAGTTGTAAATGTTGTATGAACCAATTACAGCTTTTATGAACCAGTTTTTCCTCTGGACCAGATTGGAAGTGGAGCATGGATGATTGGTTGGTTGGCTGGCTGACTGTGTCTCTGTGTGCCTCTGTGTCTGTGTGCCTGTGTGTCTGCCAGTTGAACTTGTGCATCTTGACAGGAATAGGAAATAGGAGCAGCCCTTCCTGTTGGTTGATGAGGTCAGGATTATAGTTTTGTCATCCTGTTGCTGACCACAGGTCGCCCGGGTAACACCCGTCCATCGAGGGAGGAGCGTGTTTGGTACAGTAATGTTATGTACTACACACACGCACACTTAATATGCGGGTCGTTCCATGAAAAGACTGCCTTTTGCATCCCTTTTGGTATTTTAAGTAGAAATTGTGCATCAATATTGAATTTTAAAAGCCTGTTATATTAAATGAAGAGACTTCGGAAAGTATTCAGACCCCTTGACTTTTTCCACATTTTGTTATATTACAGCCTTATTCTAAAATTGATTAAATTGTTGTTTTTTCCTGTACCACATGGAGAATTCAATAAATCCGTTTTATTTATACGAATAAAGATTATTTTTTTTGGGGGGGGTAGATCAGATTTAATATTGCAGCTAGATTGTAGCTTCCATCAATGTAATTGTCTGCATCATTTCCAATCCCCCGTAAATATTTGTTGTAAATATACACTACCGTTCAAAAGTTTGGGGTCACTTAGAAATGTCCTTGTTTTCGAAAAGAAAAGCAAATTCCTTGTCCATTAAAATAACATCAAATTGATCAGAAATACAGTGTAGACATTGTTCATGTTGTAAATGGCTATTGTAGCTGGAAACGGCTGATTGTTTATGGAATATCTACATAGGCGTACAGAGGCCCATTATCAGCAAACATCAGCCCTGTGTTCCAATGGCACGTTGTGTTTGCTAATCCAAGTTTATCATTTTAAAAGGCTAATTGATCATTAGAAAACCCTTTTGCAATTATGTTAGCACAGCTGAAAACTGTTGTGCTGATTAAAGAAGCAATAAAACTACAATAGCCATTTACAACATGAACAATGTCTACACTGTATTTGATGTTATTTGAATGGACAATTTTTAAAAATGTCTTTCAAAAACAAGGACATTTCTAAGTGACCCCAAACTTTTGAACAGTAGTGTATATATATATATATCGCACAACAGTATTAGCTATGCTATACATAAATGCAAATAGGGTATACTAATATCAAACTATATAAATATATAAACTATATATACACATATATACATATATATATATATATACACACACACATATATATATATACACATATATATATATATATACACACATATATATATATATACACACATATATAATACAATGTCTACACTATATATGATATATATATACACATATATATATATATATCACACAAGTATATATATATATACTACATACTATATGAACAGTAGTATATATACATATATATATATATATAGTGTATATATATATATATATATATATCCATACATACATACATACATACATACATACATACATACATACATACATACATACATACATACATACATACATATATACAGTACCAGTCAGAAGTTTGGACACATACTCATTCAAGGGTTTTATTTATTTTTACTATTTTCTACATTGTATAATAATAGTGAAGACATCAAAACTATGAAATAACACATATGGAATCATGTAGTAACCCAAAAAGTGTTAAACAAATAAAAATTTATTTTATATTTGCGATTCTTCAATTAGCCACCCTTTGCCTTGATGACAGCTTTGCACACTCTTGGCATTCTCTCAACCAGCTTCACCTGGAATGCTTTTCCAACAGTCTTGAAGGAGTTCCCACATATGCTGAGCACTTGTTGGCTGATTTTCCTTCACTCTGCCGTCCGACTCATCCCAAACCATCTCAATTGGGTTGAGGTCGGGGGATTGTGGAGGCCAGGTCATCTGATGCAGCACTCAATCACTTATTGGTAAAATAGCCATTACACAGCCTGGAGGTGTGTTGGTTCATTGTCCTGTTGAAAAACAAATGATAGTCCCACTAAGCCCAAACCAGATGGGATGGCATATCGCAGCAGAATGCTGGTTAAGTGTGCCTTGGATTCTAAATAAATCACAGACAGTGTCACCAGCAAAGCACCCCCACACCATAACACCTCCTCCTCCATGCTTTACGGTGGGAACTACACATGCGGAGATCATCCATTCACCACACCGCGTCTCACAAAGACACAGCGGTTGGAACCAAAAATCTCAAATTTGGACTCCAGACCAAAGGATACATTTCCACCGGTCTAATATCCATTGCTCGTGTTTCTTGGCCCAAGCAGGTCTCTTCTTCTTATTGGTGTCCTTTAGTAGTGGTTTCTTTGCAGCAATTTGACCATGAAGGCCTGATTCACACAGTCCCCTCTGAACAGTTGATGTTGAGATGTGTCTGTCACTTGAACTCTGTGAAGCATTTATTTGGGCTGCAATTTCTGAGGCTGGTAACTCTAATGAACTTATCATCTGCAGCAGAGGTAACTCTGGGTCTTCCATTCCTGAGGCGGTCCTCATGAGAGCCAGTTTCATCATAGCGCTTGATGTTTTTTGTGACTGCACTTGAAGAAACTTTCAAAGTTCTTGAAACGTTCCATATTGACTGACCTTCATGTCTTAAAGTAATGATGGACTGTCATTTCTCTTTGCTTATTTGAGCTGTTCTTGCCCATAATATGGACTTGAGGCAAAGCTGTCATCAAGGCAAATGGTGGCTATTTGAAGAATCTGAAATAGAAAATATATTTTGATTTGTTTAAGACTTTTTTGGTTACTACATGATTACATATGTGTTATTTCATAGTGTTGATGTCTTCACTATTATTCTACAATGTAAAAAATTGTCTAAAATAAAGAAAAATATGTCACGCCTGTTCCCGCTCCCCCTCCCTGGCGCCCGAAGGTGCCAGTCTGCCCATCATTACGCACACCTGTCACCATCGTTACGCCTCAGCCGGCTCGTCAGGCTTCCACGCCTCAGCCGGCTCGTCAGGCTTCCACGCCTCAGCCGGCTCGTCAGGCTTCCACGCCTCAGCCGGCTCGTCAGGCTTCCACGCCTCGGCCGGCTCTTCAGGCTTCCACGCCTCGGCCGGCCCTTCAGGCTTCCACGCCTCGGCCGGCCCTTCAGGCTTGACAGGTTCCCGCGCCTTGGCCGGTTCCCATGCCTCGGCCAGCCCGTCTGGCTCGCCCAGGTGGGACACCGGGTGGCATCCCTACGAGGGGGGTGTCAGCCTGTCACGCTCTCCTGGCGCTCGAAGGCGCTAGGCTGCCATTCATTACGCACACCTGTCACCATCGTTACACGCATCAGCGCTCATTGGACTCCTTCCCTTTGTTAATTACCTCCCCTATTTCTGTCTGTTCCTCTGTTTGATCCCAGTGTCAGCGTTGATGTTTCGTTTCCCCTGTCCAGACGTGTTTTGTTCCTGTCTGTTTTTTCCATTAAATGTTCACTTCCTGTCTCCCAGCATCTGTCCTCACAAAAACCCTTGAATGAGTAGGTAGGTGTCGAAACTTTTGACTGGTAGTGTGTGTGTATGTAATATATATATAAAATATTATATATATATATATATATATATATATATATAATCTTTTTAAAATATATTTTCCTTTATTATTTTCCGCTAACCCTACCACCCCTCCCCTAATTGGAGTAAACTAATGAACAACATCACTTAAGCTTCTACTTCCAGCTTATACATAATAAACTCTGCAAAAAAAGAAACGTCCCTTTTTCAGGACCCTGTCTTTCAAAGATAATTTGTAAAAATCCAAATAACTTCACAGATCTTCATTGTAAAGGGTTTAAACACTGTTTCCCATGCTTGTTCAGTGAACCATAAACAATTAATGAAGGAATGAGCGTTACACCGAGGCCTGTACTCTGGAGCGGGATCGAGTTGGAGGTGGAGGGTCCGTCATGGTCTGGGGCGATGTCACAGCATCATCGGACTGAGCTTGTTGTCATTGCAGGCAATCTCAACGCTGTGCGTTACAGGGAAGACATCCTCCTCCCTCATGTGGTACCCTTCCTGCAGGCTCATCCTGACATGACCCTCCAGCATGTCAATGCCACCAGCCATACTGCTCGTTCTGTGCATGATTTCCTGCAAGACAGGAATGTCAGTGTTCTGCCATGGCCAGCGAAGAGCCCGGATCTCAATCCCATTGAGCACGTCTGGGACCTGTTGGATCGGAGGGTGAGGGCTAGGGTAATTCCCCCCAGAAATGTCTGGGAACTTGCAGGTGCCTTGGTGGAAGAGTGGGGTAACATCTCACAGCAAGAACTGGCAAATCTGGTGCTGTCCATGAGGAGGAGATGCACTGCAGTTGGTGGCCACACCAGATACTGACTGTTACTTTTGATTTTGACACCCCCTTTGTTCAGGGACGTTTATTTTTTTGCTGAGTTTATATACATTTTACAGACACAATCTATTTTACAATAGTTATATTTTGTTTGTTTTTAGTTCTGTCCTTCCTCTACCCTCAACCTCTCCATCTATTTCTGATGTCCATCCAGTTTGATTTCAATTTGCCATATATTTTTAACTGCTGTTTTACAAAAGTTCTGAACCTATATACATTTGACAGACACAGTATATTTTACATTTGTTATCTTGTTATTAGTCCCACCCTTCAGCTACATTCAACCCCTCCCATCTGCATAGCCTACTAATGCTATATTCTGCTCAATTAACTAAATACTGACAATTGCTGGCCAGCAAAGCACAAGTCTATCTGTCATGGCCTCCTGTAGCTCAGTTGGTAGAGCATGGCGCTTGCAACGCCAGGGTTGTGGGTTCGATTCGCACAGGGGGCCAGTATGAAAAATGTATGCGCTCACTAACTGTAAGTCGCTCTGGATAAGAGCGTCTGCTAAATGACTAAAAATGTAAATGGCCCAGTACTGGTAAATGTCACATCAAAAGACCTAAACCACCAGTGGTTCCCAACCTTTTTTGGTCACTGTACCACAAACTGAATTTTGCTCTGCCCGGAGTACCCCTGAAGTACCCCCTCATGTGCATTTTACCAGTAAGCCTATGGTATCATGAGTCAGATCAAGTACCCCCTTGGATAGGCCAAGTACCCCCAAGTACCCCTGATTGGGAACCACTGGTCTACACTGTACTTAACTGAGGTCATCAACCAAATGAGCCATTCTCTGTTAGCAGTTAGCTAGCTTCCTGTTTAGTTTAGCTTCTGTTTGTTGCACTACTTCCTGTGGTTCTATTAGTGGACCAAGGGGTGGGGAGGGAGCAGAGGAAAGGTCCTAACCAATCCTCCTGTTCTCTTGCTTTCCCCCACTGAAGGGCAGGTCTGCGTCCCTATGGGCCCTGGTCAAAAGTCGTACACTATATAGGGAATAGGGTGCCATTTTGAGACGCAAACCGGATCTACGTGGAAGAATGGAGGGAAAGAATGGAGGCCAAAGTGAGACAAAGGCATTGGAGAGGCACAGGAAGTGATAATGGATTTACAGGTCCTCTCAGGGATGGCCTCTTAGATGGCCATGAAAGCAGAGCAAAAGTTGGGAAACAAAATGTAAACAACTTGCTCGCTGAAAAACAATGAAGCAAACAATGAAGCATACTAAGGGCTGCGGTCAATTCCATTTCAATCCAGTCGATTCACAGAAAATAAACGGAAAAACAATGTGTGAATCCTAGTTATGAGTATTTAGGCAATTAGATCTACTTAGGCCTACACATTATCAGTGGCAGAGTGCGAATTCAAACTGCAGGCTCATGTTGCCTATTCACGTTGTCCTTCGGATGTTTGAGTACAGTAGGCGGTAAAAGTGCAGCCTCGTGTATTTTGTCCCTCCCTGCTTGCTGTCTGTGTTACTTTGTGAGTATGTGTAACACTGTTATCGCTGCAGCTGTGTGGGGAGTGTGTGTGCCTCATCACTCCCTCTTTCTCGCTCTCTGAGGAGCATTGTCTCTCCCTGGCTGGATGGACAGAGAGAGGGAGAGAGAGAGACGGGAGAGAGACAGACAGACAGAGAGGATGAGATGTGGAGGGAGATAGGAAGAAATAGATGGAGAGAGAACGAGAGAGCGAGAGAGATAACAATAGTTTTATTCTATATTATCAGAGCAGCAGGATCCATCAGTAGCATCCCTGGGTTGAACAAGCTGTTGTCACAGTGTCGGCTGTGGCAAACGGCAGCCACCTTGAGGAGCGTCTCCTTGAGATAACACAGACGTGATAACAACCCTGACATGATGCCCACACTTTCTCTGTCTGTCTGCTGCATGGTGACCTGTCCCTCTCTGAACCCTATGAGCTATTGCACCTGGGACCTACCAGGGTTGGGGTCAATTCAAAGTCAGTAAATTCAGGAAGAAAACTAAAATTTGACAAAGGGACATTTGAAAAGAATTGAAAAGGGACTTTTTTTTATGACTTTGCAATAAATGGAAAATGAGATGCTAATTCTATCAAAAATTCTAAATGCAAATACTTCCTGAATTGAGTGACTTCAATTGGAATTGACCCCAAACCGGACACACACACAAACACCCAACTGGGTTCGAACATGGTTCTCCTGCAAGCCACCCCCCCACACACACACACAAACTACAAAAACTACACAAGTTGACACATGACCAACCGAACAAGCACAGACACATACACACAAGTTCATACAGCAGATAGTTACCTATTATATACCTATTATTATAAGCTACAACTGAGCGCTAAATCTGTGCTAGGAGCATTTTATATGGTATGCATCTATATCTATTAGCATCTAAGAGCACATCAATTTCCAGACAGAGAGGGATCTAGAGAGACAGAGAGAATGTGGTGTGTGTGTGTGTGTGTGTTCTCCTAGGAGAACAAAGCCCCTCTGTGTCTGTGTAACCCTGTACTGCTCTGACAGGAACAGCTGTGCCAGTCAGGGTTGGCGGTGGGGTCTCCTCTCCTCTAACACACGCACCTCAGTGGCTCACTTGCAAAATGTCAGCATCCGAAATGGCACCACAACGTTCAAAACAAGCCTCACCTAAGCTACAGGACAGAACACAGTCCAATCAAGTCTGATGCAAACTATTCCAAACAGTTCCAAATGATAAATCAGCAGACATCAACAGTTGGGCAGACCTGAATGCAGCCCCTCCCATGGCTGGTTGGCATCTCACTGACACCATGGAAACGTCCCAAATGGCACCCTTTGTAGTGCACTACTTTTGACCAGAGCCCTATGTGCCCTGATAAAAAGTAGTGCATTATAAAGGGAATAGGGTGCCATTTGGGATGCACATTTGACGGCCCTGCTGTTATCAAAGTTGGTGGTACCCACCCTGTGCCCAACCTTGGGTTGCCCACATCCCGATTAGACTGGCCTGCTTCCAACAATAACTTAACGCCACATTAGTGGTCCATATCTGTTTTCTGCAGTTGAATGTATTCCAATATCATCACACGCAGTGAGGAAGGCGTTAGCCGAAACGTATGGAGTTGTTGCATTTACTGTATACGAAAGACCGGCAACGTTGGAAAACTTTAGTACAGGCCATATGTTTCTCCAGGAAAGAAGAGGATTAAGTAAAAAGTTAATTCAATTGCAACCGAATCAAGTGCTGGCCCCTTTATTTGTGTGCGTGAGAGTAGAAGCATCAACATGATATAGTGATCTTACAGTTCACAGTAAGATCACAATCATCATTAATTTTTTTATTAGGTGCTTTATCAATATTTTCCTATCTAAAATTGCTTATTTTTTCTAAACACATAAACAGCTGACATGGCATTACAGAGACAAAAGCAATTGCAATAGGGATAATGGTCATTTAATTTTCAAGAATACCAATAATACAGATCAACCCCAACATGCATTACACACGAATTACTCGTTATCATATGGAGTAGCCTAAATGCAAAAGTTTACTTACATTGCATCAGTAGAATGACAAGGGGCAAAAACAGTGACGCTCTCTCCATCCTGAACTCCTGCTGTTCAAAAGTATGTCCTTCCTCGAAAGATGAGCTGCTCCTGAGCCTCAACGTAGTTCCCGGACTTGTCCACAACTCCAGTAATTCCAGAATCTCGTCGCTCCTTTGGCGAAATTGGTTCCAAAACTCCGTAGTATTTCCTGAGCAGTTAGGCAGCGCGCTGGCGGTTAGGACGTCACACTTTCGGACTTTCTGTAAACTATTACACTAGCCGCATGGCATACGACTGTAGAGTGGCTGTCCTCTCATTAGTCTCTGTAGACGGTCTCCCTGCTGTCCTACTGTTGTGGTAGGGAGGGAGGTTTGGTGGGGTGAGGAAGAGAGTTGGTGGGGGGCTCCTGGAGAAGGAATGCGGAGAGCGCAACGCTGTGTCCAAGACGCGCACTACACTTGTCCACCGTGCCAACAATGGCCAACTGCACTGACGACTGTTTTTTTCTGTGTGTGTCATCATAGTCTCAGCACTTCAAGCCTATCTACCCTGTGCCCACAGGCATAACGCCATGATATTTACTTTGATACATTTGGATGAATTACTATAAAAGAGGACCACCACGAAGGGTATAGGAAGCAACACCTGTTGACATGTGTGATTGTCGGACAATTGTCGAACTCAGACAACGCTTTCGGATAGAGGCAGGAAACGGCGCACAATGGTACCCTTATAATTAGTTGAAATTGGCCCCTAATGAATGATGCAAATTATTTCATTATAAAGTCCTTCAAAGTAATTCACAATCGTAGGGTGGTTATCATTCTTTCCGCAGTCCCTTAGCGCAGTGGCGTGTATTCATGGATGCCAAGGGAAGCAAGGCTTCCCCACATTTTTTACCAATAAAATAAATGTAAAAACAAATTATTATCTTTCGTCTCTCTGTGTTTCATAATGTTCTTTCAATTCGCAAGAGGCTGAATGTATCTCACAGGAGAAAGCATCCGAGCGAGCGAAACAGCGCCCCTCTGTCTCTCTACGTGTAGGCCATCTATCTGATGCTGTCTGGTTCAAACGAGTATGACATTGTTGCCGCCCGTAGCATTAAAGGCAAGGGAAGCCAGCAAGCATCTTGCCTCCCTTAATTAAAAAAGTATAACAAATTAGCCAATCAGCGTTGAGCTAAATTGAGCTAGCTCAACTGTGTGGCGCACCAAAAAAAAGTGTCAAGAGAACCCAGCTTGGATTTTGGCATCACTCCAATCAAATCCCATTGAGAGCATACTTTGTTGACAGAAAAACTTGAATTGTTGCATGTTGTTGTCCTCCGGTGGCTAGCTAGCTAGCTAGCTAAAATTGGCCCTGTCCTAAATTAGCCATGGATGGAGATAGGGATTTGGACTTGTGGTTTTACTTAATTCTCCGTACTGGCTAATGCTCATCCTAATATTTATATATTTCTTAATTCCATTCTTTTACTTTTAGATTTGTGTGTATTGTTGTAAATTGTTAGATACTACTGCACTGTTGGAGCTAGGAACACAAGCATTTCACTACACCCGCAATAACATCTGCTAAATATGTGTATGTGACCAATACAATTTGATTTGATTATAATGGCAATTCTGATCCACCCATTCATTCATACATTGTTGTGCCCCTGGCCTGAGAGGATGGAAGTTCAATATGTAGCTAGATGTAGAAGGCTAATGTTAACTAGCTAACGTTGCCCACGAATGGAAGTTAGTCTAGCGAGCAAGCATTTTAGCCAGATAGACTTGGACAACAAAACATTTAAGCGTGTACTGTATGACAGAGTGATAGACTGTTTCGTCATGAAAGAGAGGAGGATGGCATTGGCATTTCTCTACAAGTAGGGTGAGTCAACATGTTTTTCTACTTGCACAAACACTCACACACACACAGAAATCAGAACCATGGACAGCCACATATTTGGCTTACATTGATTGGACTAAATTGTTTTTGGTATCTTTTAGTTGTCACTGTATTAGACTAAGCAGAGGTGATTTGATGATGTTGAAATGTTGAAGTTGAAATGGTGCTGGAATAGTGGAGGCAGCTCCTGTTTTCTTTGCGACTTGCGGTAACTCTGTGGTTCTAAATCAATAGTTGTTTAGTGGTCCGAAAATGTCGGAAACATTAACTTGCTAGACCATGCTGTAGGTCATGTAACTGTCTGTTACTACATGCAATATGCTTTGTGGACTTCACTGGACAGAGGTTGCTATCTGGTTTTGTGATAAAACAAAGGTGTGGTTTAATTTATTCTGCCACTGTCTTATTGTCTCGGCCTTTAGGCCTATATATCACAGTCGCAAGGCATTTGAATTAACAGGTTATAGAGCTTCCCCAGTGATTTTACCCACGCAGCGCTACTGCCTTATGGATTAAAGTTTTTTGCTTTATTGTTTGGTTGTGGAATAATCCATTGTGAATGCTTCTTTTTATAGCCTATAGGCCTAGACAAAAACATATTTAGAAAACAGTCTAAGCTATATTTTCCAAAAGCATATAGGCCTATCCCATCATTAGTTGATGAAAATATTGAATTGATAGCGGATTACCTAACCCAGGACAAATCTATTTTTTGTGGACAATAACATTACAAATATTCTACATTTTGACCCATTTCTCTGGATAATTTCCATGGAATACAGTGATCTGGAATTCCAGGCACCAGTTCAAACATCTCAATTGGTGAGAGGTGGGGGGGACTGGGGTGGTCATTTGTCCTTGGGTGTGTCTCCCATACTGTCGCTGGGTGTCGGGGTGGGGCTGGCTGTTTGAGCGGGGGCGACAGCTGCGCAATGGGCAACCTCTCGATCTGCCTCACGGCACCGTGGATATTAAATGTCCCATCTCCATTGTTGAGACTCTAGACATGGAGCGTCATAGATCAAGATGAATTATGCAGCATCACATTTATGCATACATTGTTATATTTCTTTTTATACTATATCACTGTTTCAGTTTGAGGAATATACTGTAACTGTTGACATGTACTGTAGGCCTACAGTTACTGTTTATGATCACACTTTTCTTCATCCCAAATGGAACCCTATTCCCTATATGGTGCACTACTTTTGACCAGAGCCCTATGCACCCTGCCCAAAAGTAGTGCACTAAATAGGGAGTCATTTGGGACGTACACCATGTCACCTAATCTGATCTGGTAATCTGTGACAGCTCATGCCCACTTTCACACACACACACACACACACTCCTCAAACACCTGTCCCAAAGCGACAGACCCAACAGCTGCTCTGCCCCCGATGGTCGAGCAGCACACACCAGTCTTTGTGTGTTAGCAAACTGCTGACCACTCAACACACACTTTTTGCCCACATACTGTCAGCTGAGCAGTTAAAGGCCGCAGAGGGGTGTGTTAGTGTATGGCTTTAACATGCTCGAGCATGGCACGGACCACGGCTTTCATTCCACACAAAAGACAGATGGTTATATCACACGCCACAGGTCATCAATTCATTTGACTTTGGTTTCAAATCCCCTGCAAGCACATACGATTAAGGAACAGTAAACTGAGCTGTGCTGTTGTAACAGTAGGTTCTATCCCTGTCCCTCACTGGGCGCAAACCAGTTACGTTCTGCACAACAATCCTTTGATTCCACATCAGCTACTACGTACAGATGTAGGATCAGATTCCCCTCCCCCAATCCTAACCTTAACCATTAGTGGGGAAAATGCAAAACTGACCCAAGATCAGCAACTTCACTCTACACCAAATCAGCTACACTGTCATAAACCAATAACCCACTTCATTTTCAGCAAGCATTTAGTATACAGAGGAGAGGGGACGATTTTCATACGTTATACATTTATTCCACAAATATTACAAAGACATATTTAATGACAACGTTATAGACATGATCATTGTTGGGGGGTAGGGGGAGGAGTCTGTTTAGGGGCAGAGGGCGGAGTCAATGTATCTGAAACAGTTTCATTGACTGATCCTGTGGGCACCTCAACCTGCAGAGAGGGAGAGGCATTAGGATGAAATCTGCAGTTCAATAATTAAGTATGAATAGATACTGATAGAGATTCTTAAAGGGATATTTCACTTTTTAAAGGATCACTTTACTCAAACACATGTATTTTGTTCATTAGTCAACTGTTGATATGGACCAAAAATGGTGCACGTCAGCAGAACAGATTTTCGAGATAGAACCCTTTCAGTAAAAATCTAAAAGTGTGATGATGCGTTTTAACTCATTTTTGACTTACTTACGGTGCTGTTGTTTCATCCAAACCATTCAAAATAATGTGGAAGCGTAACCTGATCCTCACAACATTTGTAATGCTTTTGAATGCACCGCTAGCTGTCTCCATCGATTTCCAGTAGCACTGCTACATGCTGTAAAAATGCCAGCCAGGTGATTCTGGACATTGGTAAATAACCAGACAACAACCTTAAAAACAGTTCAGATGAAATGACAACACCCTAGGTATGTCGCATACAAGCTACAACTTCAAAAAAGTAATGAGGTTATTTTCTTTACCAGCTTCTCTGCCCTGCTCCTCAGTTTCCTCCACACAGTGTGGTGGGCCTAAGGAAAGAGAACAGAAGAAATCGATGAATGACTCACTCAGTGAAACTAATCACCTCACTGACACTCACTCACAATCGGATACATTCTAAGATGCTTCATACATAGACAGAAACATCTCCTGCAGATGTGTGTGTGTGTGTGTGTGTGTGATTATGTACCTGTAGCTGGAGGGGCAGTGAGAGCCCCTGGGCCCGGCGGTGGAGACCCCACTCGTCCTCTCCTAGAGGGTGGATGGCGGTGACCTCGTACTGAGAGCACAGCCCTGTCCTGGCCACCAAGGGGCCCCCACTCAACAGAACATGGTCCCCACACCTAAGAGACAGACAGATAGGAGGTGAGACAAGAGTGTGTGTGTCATATATGTGTATGAGTGTGTATGAGAACACAGTGAAGATGAGTGTGTCTCAATAAGGATGTGAATAGTGTGTGTGTGTGTGTGAGAGAGAGAGAGAGAGAGAGAGAGAGAGAGAGAGAGAGAGAGAGAGAGAGAGAGAGAAAAAAAAAAAGAAAAAAAAAAAAGGAGGCATCTACCGCGGTACAGTTCCTGTAGCTCACCTGTAGAGCATCACTGTGCCTTTAGGACTTTGTGCTGACTTCTCCTCCACTTCCTCCTGCTTACACCTGCAAACACAGACAAAGACACAGGCACAGCTAGAACACTGGAAGAGAGAATATGAAACAGAGTAAAATAAGTGAAAAATAGCTATGAAAACATGGAGGAAAAGGGATAGAAGGGAAAATATTGCAAGAGAAGAGAGGTTTCGAATCTGGCTTTGCCAATAGACCTTCAGTCCAGAAAATAGCTACCAACAAGCCATACACATCTATGACCTAAGGTGAAATCCAACGTTTGTATTGTGTTACTTTTCCATTAAATACCTATGTAATTGAGAATGCTAGTTCTGTTCACAAACACAACGTCAGCTCTTATGGAGTTGATGTTGTATTCGGCGCATGTGACCAATAAAATTTGATTTGATTTGATTTGATTTGATATGGGTCTCATAGAGCTGGTTGTTGCATCTGCCTTATTTTCATTTAGGAGGTTATAACCTGTTATAACAGCACGTAACAAGCTGCTACACATTCTCAGTCCTCCGAAAGGGGGTACTGATAGCCAAATTCAATACCTTTGCATTATTTAGGTTTTGTCTTGTATATTCTATCCCCCAAAAATGATACAATTGAACAACAGAGGGTCTAGAAATAAAGTACCTGCTGTGAGAGAAGACCTCCAGGGCCACTGGGGGCGCTACCTCCAGAGGCTCCCAGGGCAGGTCCTGATGGATCAGCTGCTGAGCACCACGTGTCAGAGAGCGCAGGGACTCCTGGGACACACACACTCTCAGGTCATTTCACTTTGCTCAACACACATGCACTGTGGGGTCCGAAATGATTGACACCCTTGATAAAGATGAGCAACAATGACTGTATAATGTATGCAATATTTAAAATATATATATTTTATATAAGTGATAATGCCCAAGAAGCCGGTGTTTGGAGGATATATTGGCACAGGTGTTGTTAGGCCGGCAAACTGTGCCAATATATCCTCACAGGTGTTGTTAGGCTGGCAAACTGTGCCAATATATCCTCACAGGTGTTGTTAGGCTGGCAAACTGTGCCAATATATCCTCACAGGTGTTGTTAGGCTGGCAAACTGTGCCAATATATCCTCACAGGTGTTGTTAGGCCGGCAAACTGTGGCAATATATCCTCCAAACACCGGCTTCGAGGGCATTATCAACATATTCAAATAATGATTGACATATTTTCAATAAAAACGTAATTTTGATGAATTTATTCATACTATTTCATCCTTCCACAAGATATAGTCCCGACACAAATCTAGGATTGCTACCCAAGCCGGCTGGTTGTTCGTTCTATCGGTTCGGTTGCCAGAGACGCGACCCAGTCGCTCAGTCTTTTTTTGTTCTGTATCTATGGACGCGACCCAGTCATTAGTTCTAAATGTTACATTGCCATACTGGCTGTTCTTATCCCTTGCTTGCTAGTCAACTACGGCTAACTTACAGTCACGTCAAACAGTGCAGCCAGAATAACAACAGTAGCGGCATTTGCATTTGTTTAAGCTGTTTTTTAGTGACATTTATTTGGAGACATCCATAACAATGAGCTAATGAGGTGCAATTTCGCCTGGCTTAGAAAATGTGCTCTCTCGTCAGGACACTGTTGTTCAGAGGAGCAAGCCAACAACACAGCTAACACAATCACTTCAAACTGAAGCTGGAAAGACTGCAAACTAGCTGCACTTCGTTTCATTTTACTTTTTTCAACAGACATTTCTTTGTATCCATAAAAATGCCAGCTGATTCATGATTTCGACTGGCTGAGAAACGCTGCCTGCCTTTCTGTCTCGTCCCGACACGTTCATTACTATGGGACAGCAGGAGATCGAATTTGAATATCGAAACAAAGTTGTAAATGTCGGAGAGACAGACAGCAAGGTTTATACAAATCTCCGCTGTTGAAAACTACATTTTAGTCTAAAAGAAATGTGAGAATGTCTAGATGCTTTTTATAGTGGAGATCAAGTTTATAAAGTGCCTGGCTGGGTTGATGAGACAGTGGATTGCGCAGTGAGATGGAACAGAGTAAATAGGCATTTTAACATGGTGGTAACTTGTGGAATAGACACCGGCTGGAATGCGGTTTTAACCAATCAGCATTCAGGATTAGACCCACCCGTTGTATAAACTAATACAATTGCTCAGAGAAAGAGATTGTTTAACAAGTTTTTTAAAAATGATCTAAAAAAAACTCATTGACACCCGTAAAGATTCTTATAAATAAAGTAGTCAAAGTTAAGTAATTGGTCCCATATTCCTAGCACGCAATGACTACATTAAACTTGTGACTCTACAAACTTTATGGATGCATTTGCAGTTCGTTTTGGTTGTGTTTCAGATTATTTTGTGCCCAATAGAAATTAATTGTAAATAATGTATTTGGTCATTTTGGAGTCACTTTTTTAATAATATGTTTTTAAAGACTTCTACAATAATGTGGTGGCTGCCATGATTACGGAGAATCCTGAATAATGATGATTGAGAAAGTTAGAGGATCAAAGATCATACCCCCCCCAAGACATTCTAACCTCCTCTGTTACTGGTAATGGTGAGAGGTTAGCATGTCTTGGGGGTATGATCTTTTGACCCTCTAACTTTCTCACTCATCATTATTCATGATTCATTCAGGATTATCCGTAATCATGGTAGCATTCCTCATTAATGTAGAAGTGTTTAGAAACATATTATATTCTTACTTATAATAAATGTGACTCCAAAATTACAAAATACATTTTTTACCATTATTTTCTATTGGGCACAAAATAATCTGAAACACAACCAAACCTTTGACTACTTTATGTAAACTCTTTAGGGGTGTCAATAACTTTGACCCCTACCTTTTTAAGAAACAAAACTATTACTTGTTAAACAAAATCTATTTCTCTGAGGAATTGTATTAGTTTAAAATAATATAATAAAAACAATATTTCCATACAATATAGCTCAGTATTTGAATTTTTGATTTTATACAGTCATTATTGCTAATCTTTATCAAGGGTGTCAATCATTTCGGACTCCACTGTAAGCACACGAACACAACAGAGAATAACAAGTGTTTACACACACCAGAGATTAACATACATATTTACACAAACCAGAAAATAACACACATACACTGACCTCTGAAGGGCTCCAGGCGTCTAACTGAGGATCCAGCACCACATCACAACAGAATGCTCCTGAAGTTACTGCAGAGAGCGAGAGCGAGAATAAACATTGTATGTATTATATACACTGTGTGTACAAAACATTAGGAACACCTTCCTAATATTAAGTTGCACCCCCTTTCGCCCTCAGAACCGCCTCAATTTGTCAGGGCATGGACTCTACAAGGTGTTGAAAGTGTTCCACAGGGATGCTGGCCCATGTTGACTCCAATGCTTCCCACAGTTGTGTCAAGTTGGCAGGATGTCCTTTGGGTGGTGGACCATTCTTGATACATATGGGAAACTGCTAAGCATGAGAAACCCAGCAGCGTTGCAGTTCTTCTGACGTGGAAATTCTAACCAATGAGGAGAGACTTTGTTATTTCTTCAAACAATCACACTTTATTTATCTATTAATTATTGCAATAATGGAGCTGGTCAACGACCACCCGAATGACACGAGGAGTACAGAAACCTTATATAGGCAAGCCATCTTATGCAAGCATGTACAAAACTCGTGATCTTGGTGCGTGTATTTTCTGGACAATGAGACGGAACTGGGGTACAGGGTACAGACTAACTGTGAAAAAGGTAGTCTCATTCTGAGAACAATAGGTGTTAAAACAACAGGAAATCTCCCCAGACATAGTTCCTCAAAAGTAGATTAATGGTCCCTCGAACCAGGCAAGCAAGCATCTTTCGCTGTCTGCCTAGATGTGTGGGATTTGACACCCAAACACACACAGACGCTTGAACCTTTTGCCCAGCAACAGGCCCTAGCCAGGACACCAGCTTTATCACTAGTGCGCCGGATTCAACACTTTGCTCTGGTTTCAGTAGATTAAGAGGAACAGGTTATTTTCCTTCTGACTAGCAGGAAACCATAGGTCTCGCCTGTCAGCTCTTGGCTGTGCGCCCAGACATCATGCACATATTTCTCTAAACCTAGGTTCCTATGCTACACACATAGAACAGTTAGAAACAGGCCCATACCCATGCACACATAATCCCATCTCATATGATCTAGTTATATCAATAATCTCAGAATTAATGCCTAAGCAACTAGGCTTAAAGAAAAAGCTTCTAGTAAACAAGCATGATAAAGGTTTAACAGAAATTCCCATCACACTTCACACCCTCAAACCGGTGCGCCTGGCACCTACTAAAATACCCTGTTCAAAAGGCACATCAATATTTTGTCTTGCCCATTCACTCTCTGAATGGCACACGTACACAATCCATGTTTCAATTATCTCAAAGCATTCTTTAACCTGTCTCCTCCCCTTCATCTACACGGTTTGGTTACTACTGAAATGAACTGTATTTCATTATCCTCATTGCATTGTACAGTATTTACTGAAATGCTGTACCACTATACTGCTTTGTCAATATCTACAAATTGTATTTCATGCCAATAAAACAATCTCAATTTGAGAGAGACAGCGAAAGCCAGAGAGAAAGAAAGAGCAAAAAAGCGAGCGAGAGAACGAGCGAGGGTAAATAAAAGCTGGTTACAAACAGTGCCTTCGGAAAGTATTCAGACTCCTTCACTTTTTCCACATTTTGTTAGGTTATAGCCTTACTCTAAAATTGATTACATCTTT
The DNA here is from genome assembly GCF_020615455.1 of Coregonus clupeaformis. Taxonomy (NCBI): domain Eukaryota; kingdom Metazoa; phylum Chordata; class Actinopteri; order Salmoniformes; family Salmonidae; genus Coregonus; species Coregonus clupeaformis. The sequence continues at coordinate 159,798 of NW_025534324.1, forward strand.
ATTATCCTCATCAATCTACACACAATACCCTATATTGACAAAGCAAAAACTGGGTTTTTAGAATTTTTAAAAATGTATAACAAATAGAAAGATTGAAACATCACATTTACATAAGTATTCAGACCCTTTACTCAGTACTTTGTTGAAGCACCTTTGGCAGCGATTACAGCCTCAAGTCTTCTTGGGTATGACGCTACAAGCTTGGAACACCTTTATTTGGGGAGTTTCTCCCATTCTTCTCTGCAGATCCTCTCAAGCTCTGTCAGGTTGGATGGGAGCGTCGCTGCACAGCTATTTTCAGGTCTCAACAGAGATGTTTGATCGGGTTCAAGTCCGGGCTCTGGCTGGGCCACTCAAGGAAATTCAGAGACTTGTCCCGAAGCCACTCCTGCGTTGTCTTGGCTGTGTGCTTAGGGTCGTTGTCCTGTTGGAAGGTGAACCTTCGCCCCAGTCTGAGGTCCTGAGGATCATATACCTTACCTATCACACTAGACCCACTTCAATTTGCTTACCGCCCTAATAGATCCACAGACGATGCAATCGCCATCACACTGCCCTATCCCATCTGGACAAGAGGAATACCTATGTAAGAAAGCTGTTCATTGACTATAGCTCAGCATTCAACACCATATTACCCTCGAAGCTCATCATTAAGCTTGAGGCCCTGGGTTTGAACCACGCCCTTTGCAACTGGGTCCTGGACTTCCTGACGGGCCGCCCCCAGGTGGTGAATGGAGGAAACAACATCACTTCGCTGATCTTCAACACTGGGGCCCCTCAAGGGTGCGTGCTCTGCCCCCTCCTGTACTCCCTGTTCACCTATGACTGCGTGGCCAAGCACACCTCCAACTCAATCATCAAGTTTGCAGATGAAACAACAGTAGTAGGCTTGATTACCAACAATGACGAGACAGCCTAAAGGGAGGAGGTGAGGGCTCTGGGAGTGTGGTGCCAGGAAAATAACCTCTCACTCAACGTCAACAAAACAAAGGACATGATCGTGGACTTCAGGAAACAGCAGAGGGGGCACTCCCCTATCAACATCGATGGGACCGCAGTGGAGAAGGTGGAAAGCTTCAAGTTCCTTGGCGTACACATCACTGACAAACTGAAATGGTCCACCCACGCAGACAGTGTGGTGAAGAAGGCGCAACAGAGCCTCTTCAACCTCAGGAGGCTGAAGAAATCTGGCTTGGCACCTAAAACCCTCACAAACTTTTACAGATGCACAATTGAGAGCATCCTGTAGGGCTGTATCACCGCCTGGTACGGCAACTGCACCGCCCGCAACCGCAGGGCTCTCCAGAGGGTGGTGCGGTCTGCCGAACGCATTACCGGGGGCAAACTACCCGCCCTCCAGGACACCTACAGCACCCGATGTCACAGGAAGGCCAAAAAGATCATCAAGGACATCAGCCACTGCCTGTTCACCCCACTATCATCCAAAAGGCGAGGTCAGTACAGGTGCATCAAAGCTGGGACCGAGAGACTGAAAAACAGCTTCTATCTCAAGGCCATCAGACTGTTAAATAGCCATCACTAGCACATTACAGGCTGCTGCTGCCTATTGAAATCATTGGCCACTTTAAGAAATGGAACACATGTCACTTTAATAATGTTTACATATCTTGCATTACTCATCTCATATGTACAGTTGAAGTCGGAAGTTTATATACACTTAGGTTGGAGTCATTAAAACTCGTTTTTCAACCACTCCACAAATGTCTTGTTAACAAACTATAGTTTTGGCAAGTCGGTTAGGACATCTACTTTGTGCATGACACAAGTAATTTTTCCAACAATTGTTTACAGACAGATTATTTCACTTATAATTCACTGTATCACAATTCCAGTGGGTCAGAAGTTTACATACACTAAGTTGACTGTGCCTTTAAACAGCTTGGAAAATTCCAGAAAATAATGTCATGGCTTTAGAAGCTTTTGATAGGCTAATTGATATCATTTGAGTCAATTGGAGGTGTACCTGTGGATGTATTTCAAGGCCTCTTTGCTTGACATCATGGGAAAATCAAAAGAAATCAGCCAAGACTTCAGAAAATTTGTTTGTAGACCTCCACAAGTCTGGTTCATCCTTGGGAGCAATTTCCAAACGCCTGAAGGTACCACGTTCATCTGTACAAACAATAGTACGCAAGTATAAACACCATGGGACCACGCAGCCATCATACCGCTCAGGAAGGAGAGGCGTTCTGTCTCCTAGAGATGAACGTGCGAAAAGTGCAAATCAATCCCAGAACAACAGCAAAGGACCTTGTGAAGATGCTGGAGGAAACAGGTACAAAAGTATCTATATCAACAGTAAAACGAGTCCTATATCGACATAACCTGAAAGGCCGCTCAGCAAGGAAGAAGCCACTGCTCCAAAACCGCTATAAAAAAGCCAGACTACGTTTTACAACTGCACAAAGATCTTACTTTTTGGAGAAATGTGTTCTGGTCTGATGAAACAAAAATAGAACTGTTTGGCCATAATGACCATTGTTATGTTTGGAGGAAAAGGGGGTAGGCTTGCAAGCCGAAGAACACAATCCCAACCGTGAAGCACGAGGGTGGCAGCATCATGCTGTGGGGGTGCTTTGCTGCAGGAGGGACTGGTGCACTTCACAAAATAGATGGCATCATGAGGAAGGAAAATTATGTGAATATATTGAAGCAACATCTCAAGACATCAGTCAGGAAGTTAAAGCTTGGTCGCAAATGGGTCTTCCAAATGCACAATGAACCCAAGCATACTTCCAAAGTTGTGGTAAAATGGCTTAAGGACAACAAAGTCAACTCCCCTCCATGTCTCCGACCACTACTCTGTATCCTTTTCTCTCTCGCTCTCCTCCAACACTACTCACTCTGCCCCTACTCAGATGGTAATGCGCCTTCGCAACCTTCGCTCTCTCTCTCCCGCTACTCTCTCCTCTTCCATCCTATCATCTCTTCCCTCTGCTCAATCCTTCTCCCTCCAATCTCCTGATTCTGTCTCCTCAACCCTCCTCTCCTCCCTTTCTGCATCCTTTGACTCTCTATGTCCCCTATCCTCCCGGCCGGCTCGGTCCTCCCCTCCAGCTCCGTGGCTTGATGACTCATTGCGACCTCACAGAACAGGGCTCCGGGCAGCTGAGCGGAAATGGAGGAAAACTAGACTCCCTGCGGACCTGGCATCTTTTCACTCCCTCCTCTCTACATTTTCTTCATCTGTTTCTGCTGCTAAGGCCACTTTCTACCACTCTAAATTCCAAGCATCTGCCTCTAACCCTAGGAAGCTCTTTGCCACCTTCTCCTCCCTGCTGAATCCTCCTCCCCCCCCTCCTCCCTCTCTGTGGATGACTTCGTCAACCATTTTGAAAAGAAGGTTGACGACATCCGATCCTCGTTTGTTAAGTCAAATGACACTGCTGGTCCTGCTCACACTGCCCTACCCTATGCTTTGACTTCTTTCTCCCCTCTCTCTCCAGATAAAATCTTGCGACTTGTGACGGCCGGCCGCCCAACAACCTGCCCGCTTGACTCTATCCCCTCCTCTCTTCTCCAGACCATCTCCGGTGACCTTCTCCCTTACCTCACCTCGCTGATCAACTCATCCTTGACCGCTGGCTATGTCCCTTCCATCTTCAAGAGAGCGAGAGTTGCACCCCTTCTCAAAAAACCAACACTCGATCCCTCTGATGTCAACAACTACAGACCAGTATCCCTTCTTTCTTTTCTCTCCAAAACTATTGAGCGTGCAGTCTTTAGCCAACTCTCTTGCTATCGCTCTCAGAATGACCTTCTTGATCCAAACCAGTCAGGTTTCAAGACTGGTCATTCAACTGAGACTGCTCTTCTCTGTGTCACAGAGGCTCTCCGCACTGCTAAAGCTAACGCTCTCTCCTCTGCTCTTGTCCTTCTAGACCTGTCTGCTGCCTTTGATACTGTGAACCATCAGATCCTCCTCTCCACCCTCTCCGAGCTGGGCATCTCCGGCGCGGCTCACTCTTGGATTGCGTCCTACCTGACCGGTCGCTCCTACCAAGTGGCGTGGCGAGAAGCTGTCTCCGCACCACGTGCTCTCACCACTGGTGTCCCCCAGGGCTCAGTTCTAGGCCCTCTCCTATTCTCGCTATACACCAAGTCACTTGGCTCTGTCATATCCTCACATGGCCTCTCCTATCATTGCTACGCAGACGACACACAACTAATCTTCTCCTTTCCCCCTTCTGATAACCAGGTGGCGAATCGCATCTCTGCATGTCTGGCAGACATATCATGGATGACGGATCACCACCTCAAGCTGAACCTTGGCAAGACGGAGCTGCTCTTCCTCCCGGGGAAGGACTGCCCGTTCCATGATCTCGCCATCACGGTTGACAACTCCGTTGTGTCCTCCTCCCAGAGTGCGAAGAGCCTTGGCGTGACCCTGGACAACACCCTGTCGTTCTCCGCTAACATCAAGGCGGTGACCCGATCCTGTAGGTTCATGCTCTACAACATTCGGAGAGTACGACCCTGCCTTACACAGGAAGCGGCACAGGTCCTAATCCAGGCACTTGTCATCTCCCGTCTGGATTATTGCAACTCGCTGTTGGCTGGGCTCCCTGCCTGTGCCATTAAACCCCTACAACTCATCCAGAATGCCGCAGCCCGTCTGGTGTTCAACCTTCCCAAGTTCTCTCACGTCACCCCGCTCCTCCGCACACTCCACTGGCTTCCAGTTGAAGCTCACATCTGCTACAAGACCATGGTGCTTGCCTACGGAGCTGTGAGGGGAACGGCACCTCCGTACCTTCAGGCTCTGATCAGTCCCTACACCTAAACGAGGGCATTGCGTTCATCCACCTCTGGCCTGCTGGCTCCCCTACCTCTGCGGAAGCATAGTTCCCGCTCAGCCCAGTCAAAACTGTTCGCTGCTCTGGCACCCCAATGGTGGAACAAGCTCCCTCACGACGCCAGGACAGCGGAGTCACTCACCACCTTCCGGAGACATTTGAAACCCCACCTCTTTAAGGAATACCTGGGATAGGATATGAATGCACCAATTTGTAAGTCGCTCTGGATAAGAGCGTCTGCTAAATGACGTAAATGTAAAAAAAAAATTCAATGTAATGTATTGGAGTGGCCATCACATAGCACTGAGCTCAATCCTATAGAACATTTGTGGGCAGAACTAAAAAAGCGTGTGCGAGCAAGGAGGCCTACAAACCTGACTCAGTTACACCAGCTCTGTCAAGAGGAATGGGCCAAAATTCACCCAACTTATTGTGGGAAGCTTGTGGAAGGCTACCCGAAACGTTTGAATCAAATTAAACAATTTAAAGGCAATGCTACCAAATACTAATTGAGTGTATGTAAACTTCTGACCTACTGGGAATGTGATGAAAGAAATAAAAGCTTAAATAAATCATTCTCTCTACTATTATTCTGACATTTCACATTCTTAAAATTAAATGGTGATCCTACTGAACTAAGACAGGGAATTTTTACTAGGATTAAATGTCAGGAATTGTGAAAAACAGAGTTTAAATGTATTTGGCTAAGGTGTATGTAAACTTAAACTGTATATACTGTATTCTATAATATTCTACTGTATCTTAGTCCATGCCGCTCGTCCATATATGTATATATTCTTAATTCCATTTCTTACTTAGATTTGTGTGTATTTGGTATATGTTGTGAAATTGTTAGATATTACTTGTTAGATATTATTATTGATATGAGAGAATGCCAAGAGTGTGCAAAGCTGTCATCAAGGCAAAGGTTGGCTATTTGAAGAATCTCAAATATAAAATATATTTTGATTTGTTTAACACTTTTTTGGTTACTATCGATTCCATATGTGTTATTTCATAGTTTTGATGTCTTCACTATTATTCTACAATGTAAAAAATAGTAAAAATAAAGAAAAACCCTTGAATGAGTAGGTGTGTCCAAACTGACTGGTAGTGTATGTAAATAAGGTATTTGTGTTTTTTACTTTTAATACATTTGCAAAAACGTATAAAAACGTGTTTTCGCTTTGTCATTATGGGGTATTGTGTGTAGATTGCAGAGGATATATATATTTTTTAATCCATTTTAGAATAAGGCTGTAACGTAACAAAATGTGGAAAGAATCAAGGGGTCTGAATACTTTCCGAATGCACTGTATACTGTTGATTAGAAACACAAGAAACACCCCAATCCCCATAGGATTCAGTTCCTATCTGTTAGCTAGATGCTAGTAATTTCTTGATGTTTTTTTTACTGAAAATGGTAGGGAAAACATGGGTGTGAGTGTTTCCTGGCATATACCTGACACCTCTGGGACTCTGAGCAGCTCCACAGAGAAGTCCTCTTTAAAGGCATCCTGAAGGACCTGGCCCAGGAGGGCTGCACACGACCGCCAGTATGCCTATGGAGGGAGAGAGAGGCCACACACACACATAAATATAAACCATCAGCCAATCACTACAGTCACATTATTCTGAGATCAGTCAGTAACCACCACCAGAAAACCACCACTTTGGGGGCAAATATGGCTGGTGTTAAAAGTTTGCTGTATACAGTATCTATGGCCCTGTACACTAGAGTCTACATGTACACTGCAGAAATGTTGATCTTACCTAGATACTGGATCTCTTAACATTAGAATGCAATGACTTGACGTCTTAACAAGGTCAATTATCTTAGTGCACTGGCAAATCATTTTGCTTACTTTAACCTAAAAAAAAGGCTTGAAACAAGTCAGAATATCTTAAAACAAGACCAATTATCTTGATGCATTTTCTGGGTGAGCGAGATCAATTCAAAACAAGTATATATATATATATATATATATATATATATATATATATATATATATATATATATATATATACACACACACACACATACAGTGCCTTCAGAAAGTATTCAAACCCCTTGACTTATTCCAAATGTTGTTGTGTTAGACAGAATTTCAAATGGATTCAATTGAGATTTTGTGTCACTAATCTACACACAATACCCCAAAATGTCAAAGTGGAATTTTGTTTTTAGAAATATTTACAAATAAAAAAAAACTGAAATGCCTTGAATCATTAAGTATTCAACCCCTTTTATGGCAAGCCTAAAAAAAATACATGTGCTTAACAAGTCAGATAATAAGTTGCATGGACTCACTGTGTGCCATAATAGTGTTTAACATATTTTGGAATGTTTACCCCATCTCTGTACCCCACACATACAGTCGTAGTCAAAAGTTTTGAGAATGACAAGTATTGGTCTTCACAAAGTTTGCTGCTTCAGTGTTTTTAGATATTTCTGTCAGATGTTACTATGGTATACTGAAGTATACAGTATCTATGGCCCTTTTGTTTTTAGATATTTTTGTCAGATGTTACTATGGTATACTGAAGTATACAGTGTCAAAGGCTTTTATTGACAATTTCATTAAATTTATGCAAAGAGTCAATATTTGCAGTGTTGACCCTTCTTTTTCCAAGACCTCTGCAATCCGCCCTGGCATGCTGTCAATTACCTTCTGGGCCACATCCTGACTGATGGCAGCCCATTCTTGCATAATCAATGCTTGGAGTTTGTGGGTTTTTGTTTGTCCACCCGCCTCTTGAGGATTGACCACAAGTTCTCAATGGGATTAAGGTCTGGGGAGTTTCCTGGCCATGGACCCAAAATTTCAATATTTTGTTCCCCAAGCCACTTAGTTATCACTTTTGCCTCATGGCAAGGTGCTCCATCATGCTGGAAAAGGCATTGTTCGTCACCAAACTGTTCTTGGATGGTTGGGAGAAGTTGCTCTCGGAAAATGTGTTGGTACCATTCTTTATTCATGGCTGTGTTCTTAGGCACAATTGTGAGTGAGCCCACTCTCTTGGCTGAGAAGCAACCCCACACATGAATGGTCTCAGGATGCTTTACTGTTGGCATGACACAGGACTGATGGTAGCGCTCACCTTGTCTTCTCCAGACAAGCTTTTTTCCGGATGTCCCAAACAATCGGAAAGGGGATTCATCCGAGAAAATGACTTTACCCCAGTCCTCAGCAGTCCAATCCCTGTACCTTTTGCAGAATATCAGTCTGTCCCTGATGTTTTTCCTGGAGAGAAGTGCTACCTCGCTGCCCTTCTTGACACCAGGCCATCCTCCAAAAGTCTTCGCCTCACTGTGCGTGCAGATGCACTCACACCTGCCTGCTGCCATTCCTGAGCAAGCTCTGCCCCCCACAGCTGAATCAACTTTAGGAGACGGTCCTGGCGCTTGCTGGACTTTCTTGGGCGACCTGAAGCTTTCTTCACAACAATTGAACCTCTCTCCTTGAAGTTCTTGATGATCCGATAAATGGTTGATTTAAGTGCATTCTTACTAGCAGCAATATCCTTGCCTGTGAAGCCCTTTTTGTGCAAAGCAATGATGACGGCATGTGTTTCCTTGCAGGTAACCATGGTTAACAGAGAATGAACAATGATTTCAAGCACCACCCTCCTTTTAAAGCTTCCAGTCTGTTATTCTAACTCAATCAGCATGACAGAGTGATCTCCAGCCTTGTCCTCGTCAACACTCTCACCTGTGTTAATGAGAGATTCACTGACATGATGTCAGCTGGTCCTTTTGTGGCAGGGCTGAAATGCAGTGGCAATGTTTTTGGGGGATTAAGTTCATTTTCATGGCAAAGAGGGAATATGGAATTAATTGCAATTCATCTGATCACTCTTCATAACATTCTGGAGTATATGCAAATTGCCATCATAAAAACTGAAGCAGCAGACTTTGTGAAAATTAATGTGTGTCATTTTCAAAACTTTTGACCACGACTGTACTATTATCTGTAATGTCCCTCAGTCGAGTAGTGAATTTCAAACACAGATTCAACCAAAAAGACCATGGAATTTTTCAATGCCTTGCAAAGAAGGGCACCTATATTGTACCACCAGGTGTGCAAAGCTCTTAGAGACTTACCCAAAAAGACTCAAAGCTGTAATCGCTGCCAAAGATGATTCTAACATGTATTTACCCAGGGGGTTGAATACTTATCTAATCAAGAAACATTTTTTTTTTTTTACTTTGACATTACATAGTATTTTGTGTCGATCGTTGATATTGTTTTACAATTAAATCCATTTGAATCCCAATTTGTAACCCAACAAAATGTGTAAAAAGTTAAGGGTTGTGAATATTTTCTGAAGGCACTGTAAGATTTAAAATGTTTGCAGTGTAGATCCATTGTGCTGAACACCTCCGTTCATTATTATCTGTGGTGCTGTACGCTCCAGGGTGAAGTTTCCCCTTAGTACAGATTGAGGATCAGCTTCTCTTCTCCCAACCCTAACCATTAGTGGGGGAAACGCAAAACTGATCCTGATCTAAGGGCAACTTCACCCTACACGGGTCCTATATACCTCAGTGCATGTATACCTATATACAGTGGGGGAAAAAAGTATTTAGTCAGCCACCAACTGTGCAAGTTCTCCCACTTAAAAAGATGAGAGAGGCCTGTAATTTTCATCATAGGTACACGTCAACTATGACAGACAAAATGAGAAATTCTTTCCAGAAAATCACATTGTAGGATTTTTAATGCATTTATTTGCAAATTATGGTAGAAAATAAGTATTTGGTCAATAACAAAAGTTTCTCAATACTTTGTTATATACCCTTTGTTGGCAATGACACAGGTCAAACGTTTTCTGTAAGTCTTCACAAGGTTTTCACACACTGTTGCTGGTATTTTGGCCCATTCCTCCATGCAGATCTCCTCTAGAGCAGTGATGTTTTGGGGCTGTCGCTGGGCAACACAGACTTTCAACTCCCTCCAAAGATTTTCTATGGGGTTGAGATCTGGAGACTGGCTAGGCCACTCCAGGACCTTGAAATGCTTCTTACGAAGCCACTCCTTCGTTGCCCGGGCGGTGTGTTTGGGATCATTGTCATGCTGAAAGACCCAGCCACATTTCATCTTCAATGCCCTTGCTGATGGAAGGAGGTTTTCACTCAAAATCTCACGATACATGGCCCCATTCATTCTTTCCTTTACACGCATCAGTCGTCCTGGTCCCTTTGCAGAAAAACAGCCCCAAAGCATGATGTTTCCACCCCCATGCTTCACAGTAGGTATGGTGTTCTTTGGATGCAACTCAGCATTCTTTGTCCTCCAAACACGACGAGTTGAGTTTTTACCAAAAAGTTATATTTTGGTTTCATCTGACCATATGACATTCTCCCAATCCTCTTCTGGATCATCCAAATGCACTCTAGCAAACTTCAGACGGGACTGGACATGTACTGGCTTAAGCAGGGGGACACGTCTGGCACTGCAGGATTTGAGTCCCTGGCGGCGTAGTGTGTTACTGATGGTAGGCTTTGTTACTTTGGTCCCAGCTCTCTGCAGGTCATTCACTAGGTCCCCCTGTGTGGTTCTGGGATTTTTGCTCACCGCTCTTGTCATCATTTTGACCCCACGGGGTGAGATCTTGCGTGGAGCCCCAGATCGAGGGAGATTATCAGTGGTCTTGTATGTCTTCCATTTCCTAATAATTGCTCCCACAGTTGATTTCTTCAAACCAAGCTGCTTACCTATTGCAGATTCAGTCTTCCCAGCCTGGTGCAGGTCTACAATTTTGTTTCTGGTGTCCTTTGACAGCTCTTTGGTCTTGGCCATAGTGGAGTTTGGAGTGTGACTGTTTGAGGTTGTGGACAGGTGTCTTTTATACTGATAACAAGTTCAAACAGGTGCCATTAATACAGGTAACGAGTGGAGGCCAGAGGAGCCTCTTAAAGAAGAAGTTACAGGTCTGTGAGAGCCAGAAATCTTGCTTGTTTGTAGGTGACCAAATACTTATTTTTCACCATAATTTGCAAATAAATTCATTAAAAATCCTACAATGTGATTTTCTGGATTTTTTTCCTCAATTTGTCTGTCATAGTTGACGTGTACCTATGATGAAAATTACAGGCCTCTCATCTTTTTAAGTGGGAGAACTTGCACAATTGGTGGCTGACTAAATACTTTTTTCCCCCACTGTATGTGGTGTTGTGTTGTACCTGGTTGACCAGCAGTGGGTCTGTGTCTTTGAAGGTGAGCAGGGAGAGGGAGCAGGATTGGGTGAGGGGCTGATGCAGGGGCCAGGGCTTTCCGTCTACTAAGGCCAGGGCAGAGCTGGTTACATACCACTCTTTCAAGTCTGAGAGAGAGATTTAATATGATTCATATTATATACTTTTTCTGACTGCCTTGACAAAATCATACAGCATACAGACAATCCATGCATGAAACGTATTCCACACACTGGCTGTACTGTACTAAGTATGCAGCTGTGTGGCACACAGACACACACACAGGTATCATCCCTGTACTCACGGCGTGCACAGCTGTGTGGTGTGGACACTCCCTTGTTCATGACAAGCAGGGTGCCCTGCAGACCGGGTATTTGCAGGGTCACCTCGATCTTTTCCGTGCGCGGGTACAGGGCGCGCTGGCGAGCCTGCTCCCGGGAAAACACGACGCTGCGCTGACCACGTACCTCCGCAGCCGAGGGACGCACAGACGCAGCACTGGACGCCAACCCTGAGTCAATGATACATAGGCAGTACATGATTAGACAACACACTAGGAATAATACAAATTTCCTAGGCCTAAACTAGTTTGAAGATTAAATATTTAATGGAATTCACAATTTGTTGGTCTTCATTGGAATAGTGTTATTGGGAACTAGCTATCCCTTGAAAATCAATTCCCGAAAAAACGCAGCCACATCATCTGACAGCAAGAATATGGCAACTGATTTTCACAATCCCACGTCCCACAAGTTAGCGATGCAGCAACCGAGATTAGCTATATAAACTATCTCACTGTCATAGTTTACATAATTAACATTTGTTGATGATGATGTCCTCATCATCTAATCTTGTACTTAGCAACACCCAAGGTCATTTTGTATACAGTGAAGCTATCTAGTTAGCATTCGGTAGTTAGCCCATGTTTTTTGAGTGGCAGCGGTTGTGTGGTCAGAAATACTGTACTTACGGTGCTGGAGAAGTTGACATACGGTACGACACGCCATTGTTGCGTTTGGGATTTTGGCGATGAGTCTCTGGTACTGGTTTAACAGTAGGCAACCAATGCCGGCCTAAATTATGTGTATTTTACAATGCTATTTTTTGTGGAGTTCGTTTTGACTCCATGCCTGTTTAAAGAGCAACGTTGATTACGGTCCGGGTAGAATCAATTGGTGGGGTGTTGAGTAGTTCCCATATAAGCGCTTGAGAGGACACTATGTTCCAAAAACAGACAGCAGGTGTAGTTGTAATATGTTTCAGTAAAGCATGAACAATTTTATTGATAGTTTTGTCTGTTCAGAGATGTGACTCACTGATAGACCAGAATGTAATTGTTGACATCTGACCTAGGCTCAATGTATGGGGATATCTAGCCTGGACAGCCGCTAGTGGTCGCTATTGTATTTAAATATACAAAATCCCCATGCTATGGCAGGCCCTATAAAAGACAAACTCATTAATATCTCTTTAATTTCATAATTTTTTAGTTATTGCGGGTGTAGTGAAATGCTTGTGTTAATTGCTCCAACAGTGCAGTGATATCTAACGATACCTAAAAAAAAAAACGAATCTAAGTGTAAAATAATGGAATTAAGAAATATATAAATAGTAGGAGGAGCAATGTCGGAGTCTGCCCCAGAGTAAAATATATATATACAGTGGGGAGAACAAGTATTTGAAACACTGCCGATTTTGCAGGTTTTCCTACTTACAAAGCATGTAGAGGTCTGTAATTTTTATCATAGGTACACTTCAACTGTGAGAGACGGAATCTAAAACAAAAATCCAGAAAATCACATTGTATGATTTTTAAGTAATTCCTTTGCATTTTATTGCATGACATAAGTATTTGATCACCTACCAACCAGTAAGAATTCCGGCTCTCACAGACCTGTTAGTTTTTCTTTAAGAAGCCCTCCTGTTCTCCACTCATTACCTGTATTAACTGCACCTGTTTGAACTCGTTACCTGTATAAAAGACACCTGTCCACACACTCAATCAAACAGACTCCAACCTCTCCACAATGGCCAAGACCAGAGAGCTGTGTAAGGACATCAGGGATAAAATTGTAGACCTGCATAAGGCTGGGATGGGCTACAGGACAATAGGCAAGCAGCTTGGTGAGAAGGCAACAACTGTTGGCGCAATTATTAGAAAATGGAAGAAGTTCAAGATGACGGTCAATCACCCTCGGTCTGGGGCTCCATGCAAGATCTCACCTCGTGGGGCATCAATGATCATGAGGAAGGTGAGGGATCAGCCCAGAACTACATGGCAGGACCTGGTTAATGACCTGAAGAGAGCTGGGACCACAGTTTCAAAGAAAACCATTAGTAACACACTACGCCGTCATGGATTAAAATCCTGCAGTGCACGCAAGGTCCCCCTGCTCAAGCCAGCGCATGTCCAGGCCCGTCTGAAGTTTGCCAATGACCATCTGAATGATCCAGAGGGGGAATGGGAGAAGGTCATGTGGTCTGATGAGACAAAAATATAGCTTTTTGGTCTAAACTCCACTCGCCGTGTTTGGAGGAAGAAGAAGGATGAGTACAACCCCAAGAACACCATCCCAACCGTGAAGTATGGAGGTGGAAACATAATTCTTTGGGGATGCTTTTCTGCAAAGGGGACAGGACGACTGCACCATATTGAGGGGAGGATGGATGGGGCCATGTATCACAAGATCTTGGCTAACAACCTCCTTCCCTCAGTAAGAGCATTGAAGATGGGTCGTGGCTGGGTCTTCCAGCATGACAACGACCCGAAACACACAGCCAGGGCAACTAAGGAGTGGCTCCGTAAGAAGCATCTCCAGGTCCTGGAGTGGCCTAGCCAGTCTCCAGACCTGAACCCAATAGAAAATAATTGGAGGGAGCTGAAAGTCCGTATTGCCCAGCGACAGCCCCGAAACCTGAAGGATCTGGAGAAGGTCTGTATGGAGGAGTGGGCCAAAATCCCTGCTGCAGTGTGTGCAAACCTGGTCAAGACCTACAGGAAACGTATGATCTCTGTAATTGCAAACAAAGGTTTCTGTACCAAATATTAAGTTCTGCTTTTCTGATGTATCAAATACTTATGTCATGCAATAAAATGCAAAGGAATTACTTAAAAATCATACAATGTGATTTTCTGGATTTTTGTTTTAGATTCCGTCTCTCACAGTTGAAGTGTACCTATGATTACAGACCTCTACATGCTTTGTAAGTAGGAAAACCTGCAAAATTGGCAGTGTATCAAATACTTGTTCTCCCCACTGTATATACACAGTACCAGTCAAAAGTTTGGACACTCATTTAAGGGTTTACATTGTAGAATAATAGTGAAGACATCAAAACTATGAAATAACACATATGGAATCATGTAGTAACCAAAAAAGTGTTAAACAAATCAAAATATATTTTATATTTGAGATTCTTCAAATAGCCAACCTTTGCACACTCTTGGCATTCTCTCAAATCAAATCAAATTTCATTTGTCACATACACGTGTTCAGCAGATGTTATTGTGGGTGTAGCAAAATGCTTGTGCTTCTAACTCCGACAGTGCAGTAATATCTAACAAGTAATATCTAACAATTTCACAACATATACCCAATACACACAAATCTAAGTAAGGAATAGAATTAACCCAAAGCACAGCTCCAAACTATGCAATAACTATTTAGGGAAGAAGCAGTCAGCTGGTATTCTGTCTATAATGGAGTGGCCAGCACAGTCACCGGATCTCAACCTTATTGAGCTGTTGTGGGAGCAGCTTGACCGTATGGTACGTAAGAAGTGCCCATCAAGCCAATCCAACTTGTGGGAGGTGCTTCAGGAAGCATGGGGTGAAATCTCTTCAGATTACCTCAACAAATTGACAACTAGAATGCCAAAGGTCTGCAAGGCTGTAATTGCTGCAAATGGAGGATTCTTTGATGAAAGCAAAGTTTGAAGGACACAATTATTATTTCAATTAAAAATCATTATTTCTAACCTTGTCAATGACTATATTTCATTTACATTTACATTTACGTCATTTAGCAGACGCTCTTATCCAGAGCGACTTACAAATTGGTGCATTCACCTTATGATAGCCAGTGGGACAACCACTTTATAATTTTTTTATTTCTAGAGTATATTTTTAATTTTCATTTGTTTTATATATATATTAATATATATTTTTAAGTTTGTTTATTATTATTATTTTTTTTTTTGTGGGGATGGGGTGGGGGGTGTAGAAGGATTACTTTTATACTATCCCAGGTATTCCTTAAAGAGGTAGGGTTTCAAGTGTCTTCGGAAGGTGGTCAGTGACTCCGCTGTCCTGGCGTCGTGAGGGAGCTTGTTCCACCATTTCCACCATTTCCACCATTTCCTATGCATTTTGCTATATTTCCTATTCAAACTCATTTCATGTATGTTTTCATGGAAAACAAGGACATTTCTAAGTGACCCCAAACTTTTGAACGATAGTGTGTGTATATATATATATATATATATATATAGTTAAGTAAACAAGATAATGGCAACTGCTCTGCCTCTGACCGCAAGGCACTACAGAGGGTAGTGCGTACGGCCCAGTACATCACTGGGGCCCAGCTTCCTGCCATCCAGGACCTCTATACCAGGCGGTGTCAGAGGAAGGCCCTAAAAATTATCAGACTCCAGCCACCCTAGTCATAGACTGTTCTCTCTGCTACCGCACGGCAAGCGGTACCGGAGTGCCAAGTCTAGGTCCAAAATACTTCTCAACAGCTTCTACCCCCAAGCCATAAGACTCCTGAACAGCTAATCATGGCTACCCGGACTTTTGTATTGTCCCCCCCACCCCACCCAACCCCCACTTTTAAGCTGCTGCTACTCTGTTTATTATTATTTATGCATAGTCACTTTAACGCTACCCACATGTACATATTACCTCAATTACCTCGACTAACCGGTGCCCCCGCACATTGACTCTGTACCCGTACCCCCTGTATATAACCTCCTACTGTTATTTTATTTTACTGCTGCTCTTTAATTACTTGCTATTTTTAGTTTTTTCTTAAACTGTATTGTTGCTTAAGGGCTTGTAAGTAAGAATTTCACAGTAATGTCTACACCTGTTGTATTCGGCGCATGTGGCAAATAAATTTTGATTTGATTTGATTTGTCATGCATGGCTCAGACCCTGAGGGCCATCGAGAGCAGTCAGATCTTCCTGTCCCGTTCTAGTGTGGCCCGGCCCTGCAGCCCAGCCTGAGCTCCTCCAGCAGCAGTAGCATGGACAGCAATGTCTTCTGCTCTGATGAGCCACGAAGGGTTACAAGGTCCAGGACCAGGTCCAGCAGAACCGCTAGCTTAGCATTAGCCTGTCTCTATGTCTGTGCCTTGTTTGTTAGCATTAGCTTAGCATTAGCTTGTCTCTATGCCTGTGACTTGTTTGTTAGCATTAGAGTTAGCTTTGGCTCCGTTTATTGCCCCTGCAGCTGGCTCATGTTTCCCTGGATCCTGGATCGCTATCCTGCTCTTCCTCCTGAGGGTCTTCCTGACCACCGGTGAGTGTCACATCACATGTTCACACATCTAAATGTCATCCTATGTAACTAATCTGTGTCCCAAATTGCACCTTATTCCCTATGGACCCTGGGCAAAAATCGTGCACTAAATAGGGAATAGGGTGCCATTTGGGATGTATCCTAGATTTCCTATATATCTAACTTGTACTGGTACATGAGACAGATCCCCTGTCCACCCCAAACCTAGTGTGTGTGTGTGCACGCGCATGTGTGTCATCCACCCCTCTAGCAAAACATTTAAACAATATCTTATCTCTCTATTGGGTAGAATTGGAGTGGTTTACTTTGTGCACAAACAAATACAGAATTTACTGACACCTGATGCTTTTGGTGAGGTTGACGTCTTCTAGTACCAGGTCATTTGTCTACTGGTGGGTTGGCATCACTGCTGCAGGTCAGGGTCACTGAACTGCCCTCCACTATTTCACCAGAGGAACAAATTACATACAAAATATAGTAATGTCATTAACAAAAAATGTTTTACAGGCCTACATATACAGTTGAAGTCGGAGGTTTACATACACTTAGGTTGGAGTCATTAAAACTCGTTTTTCAACCACTCCATACATTTCTTTTTAACAAACTATAGTTTTGGCAAGTTGGTTAGGACATCTACTTTGTGCATGACACAAGTAATTTTTCCAACAATTGTTTACAGACAGATTATTTCACTTATAATTTACTGTATCACAATTCCAGTGGGTCAGAAGTTTACATACACTAAGTTGACTGTGCCATTAAACAGCTTGGAAAATTCCAGAAAATGATGTCATGGCTTTAGAAGCTTCTGATAGGCTAATTGACATAATTTGAGTCAATTGGAAGTGTACCTGTGGGTGTATTTCAAGGCCTACCTTCAAACTCAGTGCCTCTTTGCTTGACATCCTGGGAAATCAAAAGAAATCAGCCAAGACCTCAGAAAAAAATGTGTAGACCTCCACAAGTCTGGTTCATCCTTGGGAGCAATTTCCAAACTACTGAAGGTACCACGTTCATCTGTACAAACAATAGTACGCAAGTATAAACACCATGGGACCACGCAGCCGTCATACCACTCAGGAAGGAGACGCGTTCTGTCTCCTAGAGATGAACGTACGAAAAGTGCAAATCAATCCCAGAACAACAGCAAAGGACCTTGTGAAGATGCTGGAGGAAACAGGTACAAAAGTATATATATCCACAGTAAAACGAGTCCTATATTGACATAACCTGAAAGGCCACTCAGCAAGGAAGAAGTCACTGCTCCAAAACCGCCATAAAAAAAGCCAGACTACGGTTTGCAACTGCACATGGGGACAAAGATTGTACTTTTTTGAGAAATGTCCTCTGGTCTTGATGAAACAAAAATAGAACTGTTTGGCCATAATGACCATCGTTATGTTTGGAGGAAAAAGGGGGTTCCTTGCAAGCCGAAGAACACCATCCCAACCGTGAAGCACGGGGGTGGCAGCATCATGCTGTGGGGGTGCTTTGCTGCAGGAGGGACTGGTGCACTTCACAAAATAGATGGCATCATGAGGAAGGAAAATTATGTGGATATATTGGAGCAACATCTCAAGACATCAGTCAGGAAGTTAAAGCTTGGTCGCAAATGGGTCTTCCAAATGGACAATGAACCCAAGTATACTTCCAAAGTTGTGCCAAAATATCTTAAAGACAACAAAGTCAAGGTGTTGGAGTGGCCATCACAAAGCCCTGACCTCAATCCTATGGAAAATTTGTGGGCAGAACTGAAAAAGCGTGTGCGAGCAAGGAGGCCTACAAACCTGACTCAGGTACACCAGCTCTGTCAGCAGGAATGGGCCAAAATTCACCCAACTTATTGTGGGAAGCTTGTGGAAGGCTACCCGAAACATTTGACCCAAGTTAAACAATTTAAAGGCAATGCTACCAAATACTAATTGAGTGTATGTAAACTTCTGACTCACTGGGAATGTGATGAAAGAAATAAAAGCTGAAATAAATCATTCTCTCTCCTATTATTCTGACATTTCACATTCTTAAAATAAAGTGGTGATCCTAACTGATCTAAGACAGGGCATTTTTACTAGGATTAAATGTCCGGAATTGTGAAAACTGAGTTTTAATGTATTTGGCTAAGGTGTATGTAAACTTCCAACTTCAACTGTAGTAATGTCATTAACACTTTTTTTTTCTGCACTTCATTAGGCCTACATCAAGTAGTCTAAAACTCCAAAACTGTCTTAATCACTATTCTCTGTAAAAAAACGTTTTCAAATAACTTAAAAAGGCATTTTCTAAAAGTAGTTTGTCGTTATAATTTGACACAGTTCCAATATGATTCTATATACCCATTGGGCTCACTCTGCTCAAAATTAGTGCACTACGGAATAGGGTACAATTTGGGACAGAGACCTTTACTGCAAACAACACAATTACTTACCCAACAGGATAAATATTGGCAGTAAATACCATCAGCCCCTTTGTATTTACCAAGTTCCATTCTATTCCAACAGCACAACATGCAGTAGATCGTAACTGGATACAGAAATCACCAGTCTGGCTCACACAGTTAGTTTTTTGTAAGGCGTCCAGAAACACAACAACTACCTAATCAAAAAGATGACTTCATAAAAGCCTGTAAAATGTGGTGTGGGAAGTTATGTTCAAAGTCTAGAGTTTATTAATAATTGTAAAACAAATCTATCGCATTTCATCACACCGTTCAATGTATAACATCATGTCATTAAATACATTTGACTATTTTTCCACGTTTGTTGAAGATTAATTTAATGAGGTGCAAAATAAAACTTTTTTACCATTTTGTCTCTGAAGTGGGAGATTAAATGCAACTGTACACATAAAAACATCTGAAGTCAACCACGAACCTCAGGTAACAAGGCAAACAATTTGTTGTGTATGGCAACAGAGATGCACAGATGACGTCAGCCTGATCTATGTGAAGCATTACAGATTGCACAATAGAAACGTAAAGGTTATTTCCAATTGAGCCGACATATGCAGTCTCCGCTAACACCAGAAAATTGGCTTTAAATTTCTATCACACTGTAACGCTGATCTTTCGCGATACGGATTTAATAGAGCGTTTAGACTGTCTTTCTGTCTGTCTGTGCTTCTGTCCATCCTTCTGTCTTGGTGAGTTTGATTGTACGTACTCAACAGTGTCCCATGCTCTGCGCCATCCTTTTGAGTCAACACACTATGTAGGCCTAGAATGTTTATCTGTTTTCTTTGACCCCTGTTGCCACATGCTTCTCTGGCGAATGTGTAATAGAGGGAGTTCGGTGTATCACTGTCGCATGAAGAATAACCTTGCCTGAGACCTAAATACTTGGATAGCTCACCGTCACAAACGTGTTTTATTCATTGGGGGCAGTATTGTCCTGTCTTGGCCCCTCCCGCTGTCACCCTCTCACACCGCCACCCCCCTGGAGCTGGTAAATACTGCAGACGGAGCAGCAGGGCTCCTATTTGTCCAGCCCCCTGTCCGCCACACTCTCACAGACCCCCCCCCCAAGCTATTGTATACGGCAGGATAAGCCGCAGCAGGGTTCCTCTCTGTCGGGCAGCGAGGACGAGTCCATCTGTCGGACGATCTCAGTGAACAGCTCGTCCACCATGTTCTTGCTCTTGGCTGAGGTCTCCAGGAAGGGACAGCCCCAGTCCTCGGCCAAAGCCTGGCCCTCTCCACACGACACCTCCCTCTCTCCCTCCAGGTCCACCTTGTTCCCCACAAGGATCACCGGCACACTCTCGTACCTGGGAGGGAGAGAGAGAGAAAGTGTGTGAGAGAGAGAGATGGGGGAGATACATTATATCTGTGTGCATCTCTGTATTTATTACAGCAATGGGAGCTCTATATTCATGTACAGAATAGAGATAGAGAGAGACATAGACATATACAGTGCATTCGGAAAGTTTTCAGACCCCTTGACTTTTTCCACATTTTGTTATGTCACAGCATTATTCTAAAATGGATTAAATTGTTTATTCCTCTCATCAGTCTACACACAATACCCCATAATGACAAAGCAAAAACAGGTTTTTAGAATTTTTTCCAAATTTATAACAAATAAAAACTGGAAATATCACATTTACATAAGTATTCAGACCCTTTACTCAGTACTTTGTTGAAGCACCTTTGGCAGCAATTACAGCCTTGAGTCTTCTTGGGTATGACGCTACAAGCTTGGCACATCTGTATTTGGGGAGTTTCTCCCATTCTTCTCTGCAGATCCTCTCAAGCTCTGTCAGGTTGGATGGGGAGCGTCGCTGCACAGCTATTTTCAGGTCTCTCCAGAGATGTTTGATCGGGTTCAAGTCCGGGCTCTGGCTGTGCCACTCAAGGACATTCAGAGACTTGTCCCGAAGCCACTCCTGCGTTGTCTTGGCTGTGTGCTTAGGGTTGTTGTCCTGTTGGAAGGTGAACCTTCGCCCCAGTCTGAGGTCATGAGCGCTCTGGAACAGGTTTTCATCGAAGATCTCTCTGTACTTTGCTCCGTTCATCTTTGCCTCGATCCTAACTAGTATCCCAGTCCCTGCCACTGGAAAACATCCCCACAGCATGATGCTGCCACCACCATGCTTCACCGTAGGGATGGTGCCAGGTTTCCTCCAGACGTGACGCTTGGCATTCAGGCCAAAGAGTTCAATCTTGGTTTCATCAAACCAGAGAATCTTGTTACTCATGGTCTGAGAGTCTTTAGGTGCCTTTTGGCAAACTCCAAGTGGGCTGTCATGTGCCTTTTACTGAGAAGTGGCTTCCGTCTGGCCATTCTACCATAAAGGCCTTATTGGTGGAGTGCTGCAGAGATGGTTGTCCTTCTGGAAGGTTCTCCCATCTCCACAGAGGAACTCTAGAGCTCTGTCAGAATGACCATCGGGTTCTTGGTCACCTCCCTGACCAAGGCCCTTCTCCACCCATTGCTCAGTTTGGCCGGGCGGCCAGCTCTAGGAAGAGTCTTGGTGGTTCCAAACTTCTTCCATTTAAGAATGATGGAGGGCACTATGTTCTTGGGGACCATCAATGCTGCAGACATTTTTGCCAAGAGTTTGCAAAGCTGTCATCAAAGCAAAGAGTGGCTACTTTGAAAAATCTCAAATATATTATAATATATATACACTGCTCAAAAAATAAAGGGAACACTAAAATAACACATCCTAGATCTGAATGAATGAAATAATCTTATGAAATACTTTTTTCTTTACATAGTTGAATGTGCTGACAACAAAATCACACAAAAATTATCAATGGAAATCAAATTTATCAACCCATGGAGGTCTGGATTTGGAGTCACACTCAAAATTAAAGTGGAAAACCACACTACAGGCTGATCCAACTTTGATGTAATGTCCTTAAAGCAAGGCAAAATTAGGCTCAGTAGTGTGTGTGGCCTCCACGTGCCTGTATGACCTCCCTACAATGCCTGGGCATGCTCCTGATGAGGTGGCGGATGGTCTCCTGAGGGATCTCCTCCCAGACCTGGACTAAAGCATCCGCCAACTCCTGGACAGTCTGTGGTGCAACGTGGTGTTGGTGGATGGAGCGAGACATGATGTCCCAGATGTGCTCAATTGGATTCAGGTCTGGGGAACGGGCGGGCCAGTCCATAGCATCAATGCCTTCCTCTTGCAGGAACTGCTGACACACTCCAGCCACATGAGGTCTAGCATTGTCTTGCATTAGGAGGAACCCAGGGCCAACCGCACCAGCATATGGTCTCACAAGGGGTCTGAGGATCTCATCTCGGTACCTAATGGCAGTCAGGCTACCTCTGGCGAGCACATGGAGGGCTGTGCGGCCCCCCAAAGAAATGCCACCCCACACCATGACTGACCCACCGCCAAACCGGTCATGCTGGAGGATGTTGCAGGCAGCAGAACGTTCTCCACGGTGTCTCCAGACTCTGTCACGTCTGTCACATGTGCTCATTGTGAACCTGCTTTCATCTGTGAAGAGCACAGGGCGCCAGTTGCGAATTTGCCAATCTTGGTGTTCTCTGGCAAATGCCAAACGTCCTGCACAGTGTTGGGCTGTAAGCACAACCCCCACCTGTGGACGTCGGGCCCTCATACCACCCTCATGGAGTCTGTTTCTGACCGTTTGAGCAGACACATGCACATTTGTGGCCTGCTGGAGGTCATTTTGCAGGGCTCTGGCAGTGCTCCTCCTGCTCCTCCTTGCACAAAGGCGGAGGTAGCGGTCCTGCTGCTGGGTTGTTGCCCTCCTCCACGTCTCCTGATGTACTGGCCTGTCTCCTGGTAGCGCCTCCATGCTCTGGACACTACGCTGACAGACACAGCAAACCTTCTTGCCACAGCTCGCATTGATGTGCCATCCTGGATGAGCTGCACTACCTGAGCCACTTGTGTGGGTTGTAGACTCCGTCTCATGCTACCACTAGAGTGAAAGCACCGCCAGCATTCAAAAGTGATCAAAACATCAGCCAGGAAGCATAGGAACTGAGAAGTGGTCTGTGGTCACCACCTGCAGAACCACTCCTTTATTGGGGCTGTCTTGCTAATTGCCTATAATTTCCACCTGTTGTCTATTCCATTTGCACAACAGCATGTGAAATGTATTGTCAATCAGTGTTGCTTCCTAAGTGGACAGTTTGATTTCACAGAAGTGTGATTGACTTGGAGTTACATTGTGTTGTTTAAGTGTTCCCATTATTTTTTTGAGCAGTGTATATATATATATATACAGTTGAAGTCGGAAGTTCATATACAAACATAAAACTCGTTTTTCAACCACTCCACAAATTTCTTGGTAACAAACTATAGTTTTGGCAAGTCGGTTAGGACATCTACTTTGTGCATGACACAAGTAATTTTCCCAACAATTGTTTACAGACAGATTATTTCACTTATAATTCACTGTATCACAGTTCCAGTGGGTCAGAAGTGTACATACACTAAGTTGACTGTGCCTTTAAACAGCTTGGAAAATTCCAGAAAATGATGTCATGGCTTTAGAAGCTTCTGATAGGCTAATTGACATCATTTGAGTCAATTGGAGGTGTACCTGTGGATGTATTTCAAGGCCTGCCTTCCAACTCAGTGCCTCTTTGCTTGACATCATGGGAAAATCAAAAGAAATCAGCCAAGACCTCAGAAAAGAAATTGTAGACCTCCACAAGTCTGGTTCATCCTTGGGAGCAATTTCCAAACGCCTGAAGGTACCACGTTCATCTGTACAAACAATAGTACGCAAGTATAAACCCCACGGGACCACGCAGCCGTCATACCGCTCAGGAAGGAGACGCGTTCTGTCTCCTAGAGATGAACGTACTTTGATGCAAAAAGTGCAAATCAATCCCAGAACAACAGCATAGGACCTTGTGAAGATGCTGGAAGAAACAGGTACAAAAGTATTTATATCCACACTAAAACGAGTCCTATATCGACAAAACCTGAAAGGCCGCTCAGCAAGCTCTTAAATGCTAGTAAAACTAAATGCATACTCTTCAATCGTACGCTGCTTTCACCCGCCCGCCCGACTAGAATCACTACTCTCGGCGGGTCTGACTTAGAATATGTGGACAACTACAAATACCTAGGTGTCTGGTTAGACCGTAAACTCTCCTTCCAGACTCACATTAAGCATCTCCAATCCAAAGTTAAATCTAGAATCGGCTTCCTATTTCGCAACAAAGCCTCCTTCACTCATGCTGCTAAATATGCCCTCGTAAAACGTACTATCCTACCGATCCTTGACTTCGGCGATGTCATTTGCAAAATAGCTTCCAACACTCTACATAGCAAATTGGATGTAGTCTATCACAGTGCCATCCGTTTTGTCACCAAAGCCCCACCAAAGCCACCATTGTGACCTGTATGCTCTCGTTGGCTGGCCCTCACTACATATTCGTCGCCAAACCCACTGGCTCCAGGTCATCTATAAATCACTTCTAGGCAAATCCCCGCCTTATCTTAGATCATTGGTCATATTAGCAACACCCACCATAGCAACACCCACCTGCAGGTATATCTCACTGGTCATCCCCAAAGCCAACACCTCCTTTGGCCGCCATTCCTTCCAGTTCTCTGCTGCAAATGACTGGAACGAACTGCAAAAATCTCTGAAGCTGAAGACACTTATCTCCCTCACTAACTTTAAGCATCAGTTGTCTGAGCAGCTTACCGATCACTGCACCTGTACACAGCCCATCTGTAATTAGCCCACCCAACTACCTCATCCCCATATTGTTATTTACATTGTTCATTATTTTGCTCATTTGCACCCCAGTATCTCTATTTGCACATCATCTTCTGCACATCTCACTCCGGTGTTAATACTAAATTGTAATTATTTTGCACTATGGCCTATTTATTGCCTTACCTCCATAACTTACTACATTTGCACACACTGTATATAGATTTCTATTGTGTTATTGACTGTACGTTTTGTTTTTTGTTTATTCCATATGTAACTCTGTGTTGTTTTTTATCGCCCTGCTTTGCTTTATCTTGGCCAGGTCGCAGTTGTAAATGAGAACTTGTTCTCAACTGGCTTACCTGGTTAAATAAAGGTGTGTCAGAGGCGTCAGTGACGTGGATGTGGTGTAGGAGTCAAACACAGGACACAGAAGCTTCGTCCAACCGACTTTACTAAACAAACAAATAAACACTGGCCTCAACTAAACAGGAGGCGAACTATACGCAGCAGTGCGTAAAACACCAAAGTGCAATAGCGCACGAAACACAGTGCGACTATCCTAAATATACAAACATGCGAAAACGAGCAGCACCAAAAGACAGGCGGAACAATTACACACAACACACGACTAGCAAAACGAGAAACTTATAGGATACATAATTAACACTAAAAGGAAACAGGTGTACAAAGAAGACAAAACCAAACAAACATCGATAACATACAACGGTGGTAGCTAGTACTCCGGGGACGACGACCGCCGAAGCCTGCCCGAGCAAGGAGAAGGAGCAGCCTCGGCCGAAACCGTGACAGTACCCCCCCCTTGACGCGCGGCACTAGCCGTGCGCCGACCCCGGCCTCGGGGACGACCAGGAGGACGCGGAGCAGGGCGCGTGGGATGACCACGGTGGAACTCAGTCAGGAGAGACGGGTCTAAGATGTCCCTCCTCGGCACCCAGCACCGTTCCTCCGGGCCGTACCCCTCCCACTCCACGAGATATTGGAGACCCCCCATCCGACGTCTCGAATCCAGGATGGACCGAACTGTGTACGCCGGAGCCCCCTCGATGTCCAGTGGGGGCGGAGGAGTCTCTCCTATCTCACAGTCCTGGAGTGGACCAGCTACCACCAGCCTGAGAAGAGATACATGGAACGAGGGGTTAACGTGATAATCAATAGGCAGTTGTAACCTGTAACACACCTCGTTCAGTCTCCTCAGGACTTTAAAAGGCCCCACAAACCGCCGACCCAGCTTCCGGCAGGGCAGGCGGAGGGGTAGGTTTCTGGTCGAGAGCCAGACTCGATCTCCAGGTGCGTACACCGGACCCTCACTGCGGTGGAGATCGGCGCTCGCCTTTTGTCGACAGATGGCCCGCTGCAGATGGACGTGTGCAGCGTTCCACGTCTCCTCCGAGCGCCGCACCCACTCATCCACCGCAGGGGCCTCGATCTGGCTCTGATGCCATGGTGCCAGAACCGGCTGGTACCCTAACACACATTGGAAAGGGGTTAGGTTGGTGGAGGAGTGGCGGAGAGAGTTCTGTGCCATCTCTGCCCAGGGGATATACCTCGCCCACTCCTCCGGCCGGCCCTGGCAATACGATCTCAGAAACCTACCCACATCCTGGTTCACTCGTTCTACCTGCCCATTGCTCTCCGGGTGGTATCCCGAGGTAAGGCTCACCGAGACCCCCAGGCGCTCCATGAACGCTCTCCAGACTCTGGAGGTTAACTGGGGACCTCGATCAGACACTATATCCTCAGGTACCCCAAAGTGCCGAAAGACGTGGGTGAATAGTGCCTCAGCGGTCTGTAGGGCAGTAGGGAGACCCGACATTGGGAGGAGACGACAGGCCTTAGAGAACCGATCCACAACGACCAGTATAGTGGTATTCCCCTGAGAGGGGGGAAGGTCTGTAACGAAATCCACCGAGAGGTGAGACCAGGGTCGTTGTGGAACGGGCAGGGGTTGTAACTTCCCCCTGGGCAGGTGTCTAGGCGCCTTACACTGGGCGCACACCGAGCAGGAGGAGACATAAACCCTCACATCCCTGGCTAATGTTGGCCACCAGTACCTAGCGCTAAGGCAGTGCACTGTCCGGCCAATACCTGGATGTCCAGAGGAGGGTGACGTGTGAGCCCAATAAATCAATCGATCCCGAACCTCGAGCGGAACGTACGTCTGACCCACAGGACACTGTGGAGGACTAGGGTCGGTACGCAACGCCCGCTCGATTTCCGCATCGACCTCCCACACTACCGGTGCCACCAGACAAGACTCTGGCAGTATGGGAGTGGGCTCAACGGACCTCTCCTCTGTGTCATACCGCCGGGACAGGGCGTCTGCCTTACCGTTCTGGGACCCAGGGATGTACGTGATTTTAAATACGAACTGGGCTAGAAACATGTTCCACCGAGCCTGACGAGGGTTCAATCTCCTAGCTGCCCGGATGTACTCCAGGTTACGGTGGTCAGTCAAAATGAGAAAAGGGTGTTGAGCCCCCTCAAGCCAATGCCTCCACACCTTTAGGGCCTGTACCACGGCTAACAGCTCCCTGTCCCCTACGTCATAATTTCGCTCCGCTGGGCTGAGCTTCTTGGAGTAGAAGGCACAGGGGCGGAGTTTAGGTGGCGTGCCGGACCGTTGCGATAGCACGGCCCCAATACCGGCCTCTCACGCGTCCACCTCTACCTGAAATGGTAAAGCGGGATCCGGATGCGCCAGCACCGGGGCCGAAGTAAACAGGTCCTTCAGTCTCCCAAAAGCCCTGTCCGCCTCAGCTGACCACTGCAAACGCACCGGACCCCCCTTCAGAAGAGACGTTATGGGAGCTGCCACCTGTCCAAAACCCCGGATAAACCTCCGGTAGTAATTTGCAAAACCCAAGAACTGCTGCACCTCTTTAACCGTGGTTGGGGTTTGCCAATTACGCACGGCTGACACACGGTCAACCTCCATCTTCACCCCTGACGCGGACAACTGATAACCCAAAAAGGAGATAGACTCCTGGAAAAACAGACATTTCTCTGCCTTGACATACAAGTCGTGCTCCAACAGCCTCCTCAACACTCGGCGCACCAGAGCTACATGCTCGGCTCGGGTAGAAGAGTACACTAGGATGTCGTCAATGTACACGACCACCCCCTGCCCCTGCATGTCCCGGAAGATCTCATCCACAAAGGATTGGAAGACTGAAGGAGCATTCATCAACCCGTATGGCATGACGAGATACTCGTAATGACCCGAGGTGGTACTAAATGCTGTCTTCCATTCATCGCCCTCCCTAATGCGCACCAAGTTGTAGGCGCTCCTGAGATCCAGTTTCGTGAAGAAACGCGCTCCGTGTAATGATTCCGTCATAGTCGCAATCAGAGGGAGTGGATAACTGTATTTCACAGTGATCTGATTGAGACTACGGTAATCAATACACGGGCGCAATCCTCCATCCTTTTTCTTCACAAAAAAGAAGCTTGAGGACGCAGGGGAAGTGGAGGGCCGTATGTATCCTTGTCTCAGAGACTCGGCTATGTATGTCTCCATAGCCCCCTTCTCCTCTTGAGACAGAGGATACACATGGCTCCGCGGAAGCGCTGCTCCTGCCTGGAGGCCTATCGCACAATCCCCCTGTCTATGAGGAGGCAACCGCGTCGCCCTCGTCTTGCTAAACACGAGTGCTACCTCCTCATACTCAGGGGGGATGTGCATTGCGGGCACTTGGTTCGGACTCTCCACCGAGGTCGCCCCCACGGAAACACCTAGACATCGCCCCACACACTGGGCAGACCACTCCTTAAGAGCCCTCTCTTGCCACGAAATGGAGGGATTATGGGTAATCAACCAGGGAAGCCCCAGCACCACTGGATACGCAGGAGAGTCGATCAGATATAACTGAATAGTTTCCTCATGACCCCCCTGCGTACTCATCCTAAGTGGCGCTGTGACCTCCCTAATCAACCCCGATCCCAACGGGCGGCTATCTAGGGCATGGACAGGGAAGGGAGCATCAACAGGAAGGAGGGGAATCCCTAACTCTACACAAAAATTCTGATCAACAAAATTCCCAGCTGCGCCTGAATCTACTAGCGCCTTATGCTGGATATGAGGTGCAACCTGTGGAAATCTTACAGGTATACATAAGTGCACAACAGAGAGCTCTGGGTAAGTGGGGCGCCTACTCACCTGGAAGGTCTCCCCAGTGCGTGGCCTGTTGTCTCGTCCTCCTGGAGACCCTCCCCAGCACCTAGCCGCAGTGTGCCCTCCACGGCCACAGTTGGTGCAGGGGACGGCCCCCCTCGGGCTCCTTCTCCTCCTCTCTCTAGTGCCAGCACCCCCAAGCTCCATAGGGCTCGGCTCGGAGGTGCTGGAGGGTGGAATGGACGGCCCCCACTCGGGACGTCCGCGGGTGGCCAGCAGGGTGTCAAGACGGATGGACATGTCCACCAACTGGTCGAACGAGAGGTTAGTGTCCCTGCAGGCCAGCTCTCGGTGGACGTCCTCCCGCAGACTGCATCGATAGTGGTTGATGAGGGCCCGCTCATTCCACCCTGCATCTGCCGCTAGAGTCCGGAACTCCAGGGCGAACTCTTGTGCGCTCCTCTTCCCCTGTCGGAGGTAGAATAGACGCTCCCCCGCCGCTTTCCCCTCAGGTGGATGGTCGAACACGGCCCTGAAGCGGCGGGAGAACTCCGCGTAGGTGATAGTGGCGGCGTCTATCCCCCTCCATTCGGCGTTGGCCCACTCCAACGCCTTTCCGGTGAGACAGGAGATGAGGGCGGAAACGCTCTCGTGTCCCGAGGGCGCCGGGTGTACGGTGGCCAGGTAGAGTTCCACCTGCAGGAGGAACCCCTGACACCCGGCAGCGGTGCCGTCATACGCCCTCGGGAGCGAGAGCCGAATCCCACTGGATTCCGGAGCTTGGATGGGAGGACTGACCGATGGTGGTGGTAAGCTGGGTGGAGGTGTGGGTACCCCTCTGGCCTCCCATCGGTGCAGAGTATTTATCACGTCCTGCAGGGCGGTCCCGAGTTGTAGGATCCTATCGTCCTGTCCACGGACGCGCTCCTCCAAAGACTCGGGCGCTGCTGCTGCTCCTGCTGACTCCATTAGATGGTGTGTAATTCTGTCAGAGGCGTCAGTGACGTGGATGTGGTGTAGGAGTCAAACGCAGGACACAGAAGCTTCGTCCAACCGACTTTACTAAACGAACAAATAAACACTGGCCTCAACTAAACAGGAGGCGAACTATACGCAGCAGTGCGTAAAACACCAAAATGCAATAGCGCACGAAACACAGTGCGACTATCCTAAATATACAAACATGCGAAAATGAGCAGCACCAAAAGACAGGCGTAACAATTACACACAACACACGACTAACAAAACGAGAAACTTATAGGAGACATAATTAACACTAAAAGGAAACAGGTGTACAAAGAAGACAAAACCAAACAAACATCGATAACATACAACGGTGGTAGCTAGTACTCCGGGGACGACGACCGCCGAAGCCTGCCCGAGCAAGGAGAAGGAGCAGCCTCGGCCGAAACCGTGACAAGGTGAAATAAAAATAAAATAAAAATGTACAAGCACAATCGTGGCATCAGCGTCAGGCAAACAGGCATTGGATGTAAAAACGTTCCTTTTTAGTGTCATTTAAACTTTTTTTAACTTACTTTTATCTTTTACTGTTATTCTACCCCCCCGCCCAGCAACTTCACTCCCACTTGTCTCCAGTTCCACATCCCAACCCTCAATTTCCCTCAGCCCATCCCACCTATCTCTGCTGGTCACCCTCTTCGGATTTCTGTGCGCCATATATCTTTCAACTATACTGTGATGTTTAACATACAATTTGAATCTATCTAATTGAATAGAATCCACAGATTGTGAGTTGAAGATAAATACTTTTACTAAGAGTATTAGTAATTGACTGACCAGGTCTCTCCAAATCTCCCAACAATGCTATTTCTAGGGTCAGTTTTAGATGAATGTTATGCTTTTTCAGCCATTCCTGAACCTGAGACCAGAAACAGGCTACCTGAACAAATGGTCTATTGATTCTGTATCCTCGCTACAAAATCTGCAGAGCTGCGATGGTTGTATGACCCAAATATTCAACATTTTGTTGATGGCAAGAATTCCGTACAATAATATTTGCTGAAAAGCACAAAGTCTTAAATCTTGCGTTGTTTTATATATCAACTCATACACCCTGTGCCATGGAATCGGTACATAAAAAATCTCTTCCCAGCTGTTTTGCAATATGTTTGGCACAGCTGTCAACATCCTGGTCCTCAAATGAAACTGGTATACTTTCCTATTTATGCTATTTTTGTTCCTCCGCCAGTTTTGATCCTTTATATTGGGCAGACAGACCAGTTCCCTACCACCTCCCGCTGCCACGTGCCTCCTCAATTTTTGGGGTAGTGCTGTAATCAATTGGTTGTAATCTTGGATTGAGCAGACCTTCCCATACAATTCCGATAGCTCCATGAAATACATAAATCTACCGTTCCAATTTACAATATCATTTAAAAACAAAATACCCTTCTAAAACATATTTCCCATAAATAAAGGTATTTTATCGACCAGCACATTTGAGTTCAACCATAATATTTGTTGTAATATTTATTCTATATTTTCTGGGGGATGAAATTGAAATTGTAACCAGCTCTGCATTTCTTGTTTGAAAAAGAGAGATACTTTGAACAAAGTTTCATTTTCAATTAATCGAAAAATGAGAAATGGCAATCTGCACAAATGCAAAAAGGCCATTTTTAAACAAGGGATGAGCTTTTCTTAGTAATCTAATGCAGAACCATTTTGTGTTCAAGTAAAACATTTGTATACAGTAAGTGAAGAAAGCTTTTAGAGAGAGGTTTAGTGCATTTATATTTAATAATCTCAGCCCACCCAGTTCATATTCATTATATAGATAGGCATGCTTTATCTTTTCTGGTTTAGCAAACCTGTTAAAGCAAAAAAAAAATTTGCTCAGATGATTTGAAAAACAAATCATCAGTAGTAGGCAGTGCCATAAGTAAGTGAATAAACTGAGATATGACTAAAGAGTTAATCAGTGTAATTTTCCCATAAATAGACAGGTATTTACCTCTCCATATTTGCAGGATCTTGTCAATTTGTACTAGTTTTCTATTGACATTCATTGTGGAGAGCTCATTTATATATTTTGTGATATGAATACCAAGTATGTCTACTTCACCGTCAGCCAATTTTATAGGTAAACTGCAGGGTAATGTAAAAGTTATGTTTTTAATGATCCAATACGTAATATGGTACACTTATCATAATTAGGTTTTAGTCCAGAGAAGCCAGAAAAGTAATCTAAATCTTCAATGAGACATTGCAGGGTTCTAGCTTGCGGACTTAATATATAACTTGAGTCATCGGCATACATGGACACCTTTGTTTTTAAGCCTTGGATTTCTAATCCTTTAATGTTGTTATTTGAGCATATTTTAATAGCTAGCATTTCGATGGCCATAACAAATAGATATTGTGACAGCGGACACCCTTGTTTAACTCCTCTTGACAGTTCAAAACTGTTGTAGCCCCTATTTACCATTTTACACCTGGGGTTGCTATACATTACTTTTATGAATTGAATAAGAGACTCACGTAAATTGAAAAAATCCAGACATTTATATAAAAAATCCAGTATTACTTTATCAAAGGCCTTTTCAAAATCTGCTATGAATACCAGGCCTGGCTTCTTAGATGTTTCATGTTGTTCTATTATTTATAGTAGTTGTCGTATATTGTCTCCAATGTATCATCCATGTAAAAAACCTGTCTGATCAGGATGAACAATACCTGGTAAAACCTTTTTAATTCTGAGTGCTATTCATTTCGCTATTATTTTTGCATCACATCATTGAATATATAAAATATTTAGCTTCCTCTTTTAAAATATCATTTGGAGAATCATGGATGACTCCGTCTTAAGTAACAAGTTTCTGCAAATTAATTTTGGTAGCAAGAAGTGTGGATCATCCTGATTTGGACCATATAGACTAATGAGCCAAATCAGTTTTTCATCCACTTTCATTATCAAAAGGGTCCACCTTTCTTGCGGATCATTCCTGACTGTTTCATTCGGATCAACATTTTTGTTAATTAGTCTCAACACACCTTTTGAGTTCCTTTGTCCTTGTCACGACTTCTGCCGAGGCTGCCTCCCCTCCTTGTTCGGGCAGGTTTCGGCGTTTGTCGTAACCGGCTTACTAGCTACTGCCGATCCCATTCTCATCACTCCACTTGTCATGTCTTGTCTTGTCAATCATACACACCTGGTGCTCATTCCCCTAATTAGTATGTGTATAAGTGTTCCCTCTGTTCCCCTTGTCTTTGTGAGTGATTGTTTCATTGTGAGAGCGAGTAGCTCAGTTGAGCTTTCCCTTGTGATAGTTTAATTTTGACCCTGGGTGCGTTTTATTTATGTAAATGGAATAAACTCTGGACTTCGGTGTTTTACCTCCTGCGCCTGACTCCTTTATTCACACCTCGTCACAGAATCACTCACCCGCTGAATGGAGTCAGCAGGAGAAGACCGCATGCCTGGAGTTGTGGCAAGGGTCCAGGAGCATTCCTCGATAATGGCCAACTTGGGGGAAGCGATGGATCGGGTTCTTCAGGTAGTACAACGCCTGGAGAGGAGAGGACCCGATCTATCGAGACCAGCTGGTCAACCGGATCCAGCCACCTACACCTTAGCCCCTGGAGGGATCCAGATATCCCGGCCACCAGTCGATTCAGGCGCAGCTGGGAACTTTATGGACAGGGCATTTGCACGCCGTCAAGGCATTTCATTGGTTCCCCTATCCATTCCACTCCCCATCAGAGCACTTGATAGTCGACCATTAGGGTCCGGGTTGGTTAAGAAGGTTACTGTACCAGTCACCATGATTACACAGGAGACGCATGTTGAGCAGATCACTTTTTTGATTGAGTCTCCTGCTTACCCTGTAGTCTTAGGTATTCCGTGGTTAGCCCTTCACAACTCCAATTTTTCATGGCCGCAGAGGGTTCTTACGGGGTGGTCGTGTGAGTGTCCGGGTAGGTGTCTAGGTGTTTCCGTTGGTGCGACCATGGTGGAAAGTCCAGACGGTACCCCCACCGTGCGCATTCCCCCTGAATACCATGACCTGGCGCTCGCGTTTTCCAAGACGCAAGTGACTAAATTACCACCTCATCGGGAGGGGGATTGGGCGATAAATCTTCGGGTAGACGCTGTACCTCCCAGCAGTCATGTGTATCCCCTGTCGCAGGCTGAAACGGAGGCTATGGAAACATACGTCACAGAGTCCCTGCGCCAGGGGTATATACGTCCCTCCACTTCACCCGCTTCCTCGAGTTTCTTCTTTGTGAAGAAGAAAGATGGCGGTTTACGCCCGTGCATTGATTATCGACCACTGAATAAGGTGACGGTACAATTTAGTTATCCTCTTCCCCTCATTCCTTCAGTGATTGAGTCAATGCATGGGGCCCGTTTTTTCACCAAATTAGCGCTCAGGAGTGCCTACAACCTGGTTCGGGAAGGGGATGAGTGGAAAACAGCATTCAGCACAACCTCGGGGCATTATGAATACCTGGTGATGCCCTACGGTTTGATGAATGCTCCATTCGTTTTCCAGTCCTTTGTGAACGAGATGTTTCGGGACATGCTTGGTCGCGGTGTGGTGGTCTACATCGATGACATCATGGTGTATTCCGCTACGCGCGCCGAGCATGTGTCCCTGGTTCGCAAGGTACTGGTCCGACTGCTGGAAAATGATCTTTATGCCAAGGCAGCTAAGTGTGAGTTTTTCCAGCAGTCAATCTCCTTCCTCGGATACCGCATTACTACCACAGGTGTGGAGATGGAGGGAGATCGCATTTCAGCCGTGCGTCATTGGCCAACTCCAACCATGGTGAAGGAGGTGCAGCACTTCCTTGGCTTTGCCAACTACTATCTGAGGTTTATTCGGGGCTTTGGCAAGGTCGCAGCTCCCATTACCTCCTTGTTGAAGGGTGGGCCGTCCCGGCTCCGCTGGTCTGCTGAGGCTGATTTGGCCTTCAGTAGATTGCGGGGTCTGTTCACTTCAGCCCCGGTACTGGCTCACCCCGATCCATCACTACCATTCGTAGTGGAGGTGGATGCGTCCGAGGTAGGGATAGGCACTGTCTTATCCCAACGCTCGGGCACACCACCCAAGCTCCGCCCCTGTGCCTTCTTTTCGAAGAAGCTCAGCTCGGCGGAGCAGAACTACGGCGTTGGTGATCAGGAGCTGCTGGCTGTTGTCCGAGCTTTGACGGTGTGGAGGCATTGGCTCGAAGGGGCGAAACACCCTTTCCTCGTCTGGACAGACCACCGTAACCTGGAGTACATTCGGGCAGCGAGGAGGCTGAATCCTCGCCAGGCCAGGTGGGCCCTCTTCTTCACCCGGTTTGATTTCACACTCTCACACATTCCGGGTATGAAGAACGTGAAGGCAGACGCACTGTCTTGGCTGTATGACACAGAGGAGAGGCCCAGAGACAACACCCCCATACTCCCGGCCTCATGCATTGTGGCGCCGGTAGTATGGGCGATGGACGCGGATATAGCGCAGGCATTACGCACAGATCCATCTCAACCGCAGTGTCCGGCTGCAGTACGTGCCTGCGCTTATCCGTGATCGTCTGATCTACTGGGCACACACGTCACCCTCCTCTGGTCATCCAGGTATCGGTCGTACAATGCGCTGCCTGACCGAGAAGTACTGGTGGCCTACCTTGGCTAAGGACGTGAGGGTGTATGTTTCCTCCTGCTCAGTGTGCGCCCAGAGTAAGGCACCTAGGCACCTCCCAGTGGGTAAGCTACAACCTTTTCCAGTTCCACAACGACCATGGTCTCACCTTAGTATTGATTTTCTTACTGATCTTCCCCTCTCCCAAGGTAACACCACTATCCTTGGTCGTTGTGGATCACTTTTCGAAGTCCTGCCGCCTTCTTCCTCTGCCCGGTCTCCCCACGGCCCTACAAACTGCGGAGGCTCTGTTTACTCATGTCTTCCGGCACTACGGGGTACCAGAGGATATAGTGTCCGACCGAGGTCCCCAGTTTACGTCTAGAGTCTGGAAGGCGTTCATGGAACGTCTGGGGGTCTCGGTCAGCCTGACCTCTGGATTTCACCCGAGAGTAATGGGCAGGTAGAAAGGGTGAATCAAGATGTGGGTAGGTTCCTGCGGACCTACTGTCAGGACGGGCCGGGGGAGTGGTCGGTGTTCCTGCCATGGGCAGAATATGCTCAGAACTCTCTCCGCCAATCCTCCACTAACCTAACACCCTTCCCATGTGTTTTGGGTTACCAACCGGTCCTGGCACCGTGGCACCAGAGCCAGTGGATGACTGGTTTAGGCACGTGGAGGAGACTTGGGACGCTGCCCGCGTTCGCCTCCAGCGCGCCATGTGTCGTCAGAAGGCGAACGCTGACCGCCACCGCAGGGAGACCCCGGTTTTCTTACCGGTGGATCGGGTCTGGCTCTCGACCCGGAATCTACCCCTCCGCCTGCCCTGCCGGAAGCTGAGCCCGCGGTTTGTGGGGCCGTTTAAAGTCCTGAGGAGGATAAACGAGGTTACATACAGGTTGTTACTCCCCCTGATTACCGTATTAACCCCTCGTTTCATGTGTCTCTCCTCAGGCCGGTGGTAGCTGGTCCGCTCCAGGAGTCTGAGGTGTGGGAGGTTCCTCCATCTCCTCTGGACATCGAGGGGGCCGCGGCGTACTCGGTCCGTTCCATACTGGATTTGAGGCGTCGGGTGGGGTCTTTTCATGCCGCGTGTCAACATTGCAGGCTGGAGGTGATGGTGTGGGGTCTTTTCATGGCACACATTGGGCCCCTTGATAAAAGTGGAGCAATATTTGAATGCCACAGGATATCTGAACATCATTGCCAATCAGGTGCATCCCTTCATGGCGGCAGTGTATCCATTTGTGAATGGATTTTTACAGCAGGATGATGCCCCATGCCACAAGGCTAGGATTGCCAGGAATGGTTCCACAAACATGACAGTGAATTCAGCTTACTGCAGTGGCCTGCCCAGTCACCAGATCTCAATCCAATTGAGCATCTGTGGGATGAGATGGAACAAGCTATTCAGAGTAGAGATCCAGTACCAGCTAACTTGACACAACTGTGGGAAGCATTGGAGTCAACATGGACCAGCATCCCTGTGGAAACGCATTTGACACCTTGTAGAGTCCATGCCCCAACGAATTGAGGCTGTTCTGAGGGCAAAAGGGGGTTCAACTCAATATTAGGAAGGTGTTCCTAATGTTTTGTACACTCTGTGTATATGCTACTACCAGTCACTTTTTACGTATAAACCCACTTTACCCACTCCAGTACCCCTGCACTTTGAATAAGGTACTAGCGCTGACCTGTATATACTTGCATTCTTGTGTTTCTTTAAAGCTGCAATATGTAACTTTTTGTGTGAGTCGACCAAATTCACATAGAAATGTGTCTTATAGATCTGTCATTCTCATTTAAAGAAAGTCTGAGAAGCGGCAGATATGTTCTATGTGCGCTATTTCTATGCTTCCCGTTTCTAAGTTTAGTTTCTGCATCTTTTACTTTCGGTTTTGTACCTGCAAATTCAATATTTTTGGTTATGGAAAATACAGTACCAGTCAAAGTTTTGGACACACCTACTCATTCCAGGGTTTTCCTTTATTTGTACAATTTTCTACTATTTTTCGAATAATAGTGAAGACATCAAAACTATGAAATAACACATATGGAATTATGTAGTAACCAAAAAAAGTGTTAAACAAATCAAAATATATTTTCTATTATTTCTTAGTTTTGATGTTTCACTATTATTCTACAATGTAGAAAATAGTAAAAATAAAGAAAAACACTTGAGGTACTGGTACTGTATATTTCACAGCAGTTTAGATGGTACAATGATTCTGTACACTATACTTACTTGTTTTGCCACATAAACTGAAATTAGGCTAACTATTAGAATTTTAGCAACCAGCAAATGGCTAAGCGATTTCTGCATAGTGCATTTTTAACTCACATGGTAGTCCTTGTGTGTTTTTTTGTTGTTGTTTTTTAAATAATATTTTCTACTATTTATATACACTACCGGTCAAAAGTTTTAGAACACCTACTCATTGTAGAATAATAGTGGAGACATCAAAAGTATCAAATAACACATATGGAATCATGTAGTTTTTTTTCAACAAATCAAAATATATTTTATATTTGAGATTCTTCAAATAGCCACCCTTTGCCTTGATGACAGCTTTGCACACTCTTGGCATTCTATCAACCAGCTTCATGAGGTAGTCACCTGGAATGCATTTAAATTAACAAGTGTGCCTTGTTAAAAGTTAATTTGTGGAATTTCTTTCCTTCTTAATGCATTTGAGCCAATCAGTTGTGTTGTGACAAGGTAGGGGGGTATACAGAAGATAGCCCTATTTGGTAAAAGACCAAGTCCATATTATGGCAAGAACAGCTCAAATAAGAAAAGAGAAACAACAGTCCATCATTACTTTAAGACATGAAGGTCAGTCAATCCAGAAAATTTCAAGAACTTTGAAAGTTTCTTCAAGTGCAGTCGCAAAAACCATCAAGCGCTATGATGAAACTGGCTCTCATGAGGACCGCCTCAGGAATGGAAGACCCAGAGTTACCTCTGCTGCAGAAGATACGTTCATTAGAGTTACCAGCCTCAGAAATTGCAGTCCAAATGCATGCTTCACAGAGTTTACATTTACATTTTAGTCATTTAGCAGACGCTCTTATGCAGAGCGACTTACAGTTAGTGAATACATATTTGTTTTTATACTGGCCCCCGTGGGAATCGAACCCACAACCCTGGCGTTGCAAACGCCATGCTCTATCAACTGAGCTACATCCCTGCCGGCCATTCCCTCCCCTACCCTGGACGACGCTGGGCCAATTGTGCGCCGCCCATGAGTCTCCCGGTCGCGGCCGGCTGCGACAGAGCCTGGATTCGAACCAGGATCTCTAGTGGCACAGTTAGCACTGCGATGCAGTGCCTTAGACCACTGCGCCACTCAGGAGTTCAAGTAACAGACACATCTCAACATCAACTGTTCAGAGGAGACTGTGTGAATCAGGCCTTCATGGTCGAATTGCTGCAAAGAAACCATTACTAAAGGACACCAATAAGAAGAAGAGACTTACTTGGGCCAAGAAACACGAGCAATGGACATTAGACCAGTGGAAATGTGTCCTTTGGTCTGGAGTCCAAATTGGAGATTTTTGGTTCCAACGGCCGTGTCTTTGTGAGACGCGGTGTGGGTGAACGGATGATCTCCGCATGTTTATTTCCCACCGTAAAGCATGGAGGAGGAGGTGTTATGGTGTGGGGGTGCTTTTCTGGTGACACTGTCTGTGATTTATTTAGAATTCAAGGCACACTTAACCAGCATGGCTACCACAGCATTCTGCAGCGATACGCCATCCCATCTGGTTTGGGCTAAGTGGGACTATCATTTGTTTTTCAACAGGACAATGACCCAACACACCTCCAGGCTGTGTAAGGGCTATTTTACAAAGAAGGAGAGTGATGGAGTGCTGCATCAGATGACCTGGCCTCCACAATCCTCAACCAAATTGAGATGGTTTGGGATGAGTCAGACCGCAGAGTGAAGGAAAAGCAGCCAACAAGTGCTCAGCATATGTGGGAACTCCTTCAAGACTGTTGGAAAAGCATTCCAGGTGAAGCTGGTTGAGTGAATACCAAGAGTTTGCAAAGCTGTCATCAAGGCAAAGGGTGGCTATTTGAAGAATCTCAAATATAACATATATTTTGATTTGTTTAACACTTTTTGGGTTCCTACATGATTCCAATAGTGTTATTTCATTGTTTTGATGTCTTCACTATTATTCTACAATGTAAAATATTGAAAAGCCGTTGAATGAGTAGATGTTCTAAAACTTTTGACCGGTAGTGTATATCTATATTATTATTATCACTGCATTGTTGGTAAAGAGCTCTCAAGGTAAGAATTTCACTGTACTGTTTTACACCTGTTGTATCCTGTGCACGTGGCAAATAAACGTCGAAACTTGAACTAAGCAAACGAAGAACGGTCATTTAAGAGTTGTTGGCCATGAAGTAGATATGAAATGTGATCATTGCAACTGCTGAAGTATAGGTTCGGAACACCTTTATGGAGTGATGTTAGTTCCAAATTAAATTTCTCAATTTATGTTGGTACTAATATCACTCCATAAACGTTGCTGGTTATACCATATGTAACAACACAATAAGAACACCTTTGTGTTTTTGAAAGGCATTTCCATTCTTTGTTTCGCCTGAAGGAGTGTCAGCCTTATGGCTACCTGCTCCCTTATCCACCACACCTACACCAGCTTCCTAAAGCACAGTCCAATTACACTAATGACTGCAGAGCACGCACCCTCTCCAGCACAATGCCCCCCAAACCTTGAGCTGCTGTTGTTTCATTGTGCTCATCTGTCGTTAATTAAAGGTGCAATCTGGGATATTTGCATGCAATTTTTTTGCAGGCAAGATATTTGCAGGAAATGTTTGATCATTAAAATGAATGGGTCATTGCAGTCAAATTCGTGATTTTTCTGTGTTTTATATATACACTACCGTACAAACGTTTGGGGTCACTTAGAAATGTCCTTGTTTTAGAAAGAAAAGCAATTTTTTTGTCCATTAAAATAACATCAAATTGATCAGAAATACATTGTAGACATTGTTAATGATGTAAATGGCTATTGTAGCTGGAAACGTCTGATTTTTTATGGAATATCTACATAGGCGTACAGAGGCCCATTATCAGCAACCATCAATCCTGTGTTCCAATGGCACGTTGTGTTTGCTAATCCAAGTTTATAATTTTAAAAGGCTAATTGATCATTAGAAAACCCTTTTGCAATTATTATGTTAGCACAGCTGAAAACTGTTGTGCTGATTTAAAGAAGCAATAAAACTGGCCTTCTTGAGACTAGTTGAGTATCTGGAGCATCAGCAATTGTGGGTTCGATTATAGGCTCAAAATGGCCAGAAACAAATAACTTTCTTCTGAAACTCGTAAGTCTATTCTTGTTCTGAGAAATTAAGGCTATTCCATGCGAGAAATTGCCAAGAAACTGAAGATCTCGTACAACGCTGTGTACTACTCTCTTCACAGAACAGCGCAAACTGGCTCTAACCAGAATAGAAAGAGGAGTGGGAGGCCCCGGTGCACAACTGAGCAAGAGGACAAATACATTAGAGTGTCTAGTTTGAGAAACAGGCGCCTCACAGGTCCTCAACTGGCAGCTTCATTAAATAGTACCCGCAAAACACCAGTCTCAACGTCAACAGTGAAGAGGTGACTCCGGGATGCTGATCTTTTAGGCAGAGTTGCAAAGAAAAAGCCATATCTCAGACTGCCCATCTAATCTTTTCTTTTAATTGGCCAGTCTGAGATATGGCTTTTTTTCCCATTAAAAATCAGCCGTTTCCAGCTACAATAGCCATTTACAACATTAACAATCTCTACACTGTATTTCTGATCAATTTGATGTTATTTTAATAGACAAAAAAATTGCTTTTCTTTCGAAAACAAGAACATTTCTTAGTGACCCCAAACTTTTGAACTGTAGTGTACTATGATGGAATAATACTGTGAAATTGAAACAATGATGATAATACCTTTTTTAGTGTAAGAGCTGTTTAAAAGACTGCCTGAAATTTCAGCTTGTTTTGCATGGGTGCAGTTTTGGCCTGCCTGGTGACATCAAGTTAATAGACCAATAACAAATTAGAGTTTCAAACTGCCTTCTGCCAATAACAGCTAGTTTTCAGGTTACATATCCCTCTCATTAGGCTCCTCCAATTAGGTCCCTCACTCAGACCTATCCCATACAGTCCTAGCAAAATTCTTGCTTAAGAAATTGCTTTTTGCTAAGAAGCTATTTTTGTTTATTTTTGATCATTTCAATTGAAAACAATCACAGTAAGGTACTTAATTGTTACCCAGAAATTATTTGATATTGAGATAGAAACGGCTGCATTGGACCTTTAATGATATATCCCCATTGATTCTTGAAAAATATAACTGCAGTTGGGTTGAAACACAAATACCAGATTGTGGCTTTAACATTGCAACTGTCCCAATGCTGTAGCCTTATGGTGGCTAAGCTAACATACAGTAGTTACAGTGGGGAAAAAAAGTTTTTAGTCAGCCACCAATTGTGCAAGTTCTACCACTTAAAAAGATGAGAGAGGCCTGTAATTTTCATCATAGGTACACGTCAACTATGACAGACAAAATGAGAAAAATAAATCCAGAAAAACACATTGTAGGATTTTTTATGAATTTATTTGCAAATTATGGTGGAAAATAAGTATTTGGTCAATAACAAAAGTTTCTCAATACTTTGTTATATACCCTTTGTTGGCAATGACACAGGTCAAACGTTTTCTATAAGTCTTCACAAGGTTTTCACACACTGTTGCTGGTATTTTGGCCCATTCCTCCATGCAGATCTCCTCTAGAGCAGTGATGTTTTGGGGCTGTCGCTGGGCAACACGGACTTTAAACTCCCTCCAAAGATTTTCTATGGGGTTGAGATCTGGAGATTGGCTAGGCCACTCCAGGACCTTGAAATGCTTCTTACGAAGCCACTCCTTCGTTGCCTGGGCGGTGATTTGGGATCATTGTCATGCTGAAAGACCCAGTCACGTTTCATCTTCAATGCCCTTGTTGATGGAAGGAGGTTTTCACTCAAAATCTCACGATACATGGCCCCATTCATTCTTTCCTTTACACGGATCAGTCGTCCTGGTCCCTTTGCAGAAAAACAGCCCCAAAGCATGATGTTTCCACCCCCATGCTTCACAGTAGGTATGATGTTCTTTGAATGCAACTCAGCATTCTTTGTCCTCCAAACACGACGAGTTGAGTTTTTACCAAAATAGAACCATATGACATTCTCCCAATCCTCTTCTGGATCATCCAAATGCACTCTAGCAAACTTCAGATGGGCCTGGACATGTACTGGCTTAAGCAGGGGGACACGTCTGGCACTGCAGGATTTGAGTCCCTGGCGGCGTAGTGTGTTACTGATGGTAGGCTTTGTTACTTTGGTCCCAGCTCTCTGCAGGTCATTCACTAGGTCCCCCCGTGTGGTTCTGGGATTTTTGCTCACCGTTCTTGTAATCATTTTGACCCCACGGGGTGAGATCTTGCGTGGAGCCCCAGATCGACGGAGATTATCAGTGGTCTTGTATGTCTTCCATTTCCTAATAATTGCGCCCACAGTTGATTTCTTCAAACCAAGCTGCTTACCTATTGCAGATTCAGTCTTCCCAGCCTGGTGCAGGTTTACAATTTTGTTTCAGGTGTCCTTTGACAGCTCTTTGGTCTTGGCCATAGTGGAATTTGGAGTGTGACTGTTTGAGGTTGTGGACAGGTGTCTTTTATACTGATAACAAGTTCAAACAGGTGCCATTAATACAGGTAACGAGGACAGAGGAGCCTCTTAAATAAGAAGTTACAGGTCTGTGAGAGCCAGAAATCTTGCTTGTTTGTAGGTGACCAAATACTTATTTTCCACCATAATTTGCAAATAAATTCATTAAAAATCCTACAATGTGATTTTCTGGAAAGAAAATTCTCAGTTTGTCTGTCATAGTTGACGTGTACCTATGATGACAATTACAGGCCTCTCTCATCTTTTTAAGTGGGAGAACTTGCACAATTGGTGGCTGACTAAATACTTTTTTCCCCACTGTAGATAGATGTTCATTTTGAGTACTGAAGGAGAGCTAGGGAAAAGAATAACAAAACGGATGTGGAGTCCCAAGAGATGCTGTGATGACGGACTTCCCACGCTGTGCTGCTGCTGCTGGGCTGTGTATGTGTGCGTGTGTGTGTCTGCGCGTGTGGGGGAGGGAGTCATTCTGCTTATAACTTATAAAAACTAAACACAACACAACAAAAGGCCACATAGTTTTTGACAACAAAAATAAATTGGGCAAATCAGTGAATTCAACATGAACCATAACAGTAACTTCAACTAAATAATGTTCCTTGCTGTAACTTTAAAGCTCAATGGCAAACCGGGGAATGAGGCCTAAGAAATGGGTCTACATTGTGATAATTTTCAAATTGAGCCCAGTACTTCTAAAACATAGCTACCAGTATTGGTTTGTATTCCATTTCATAGCCTATATGTTTATGTTCTTTAAATCATGGTGACCATTACCCATTTTTTTTTCATTGTTTAATTTTATCCAGATAGACTTACAATATTGAGTGCATACATTTTCATACTGGTCCCCCTTTTGAATCGAACCCACAACCCTGGTGTTGCAAGCTCCATGCTCTACCAACTGAGCCACGCAGGACCTTGTGGGCACCAAACATTTTGCTACGGTGTGCCTAATGAACACCACCACCACCCTGTTGAGCCAGGATGTGGGTTTAACGTCCACCTCAGAACTTCAGTCAGAGGTCCCTCCTGGGAAATGTAGTTTGAGACCACACCCCATTGCACAAATGACTACACTTAATAGCCCGTGTTGTTCCTCTCTTGCTATTAAACACAGCATCAGTGCAGCGTGAAACCCATCTGAAGTGCTTTGAAAACCCAGCTTCTAGGTCGATCGACTCATCCTTCACATTCATGCGAGGAAATCGTTAAGATCAAGTTGGAGCACAGCCAGGTTGGATTTCCGAAACAACAATATACACGATACAGTAATTTATTTGGTTATTTTGTGGGTGCCGTAACAAGAGCTGAAGGTACATACACACACACACATACACACACACAAAGCCCAAATGACCTCACTCTTGGATCTCCAGCTAGTTCAGAGGATTCCGCTGCCAGGAGTCAAACGTGGCTTTAGGTTATGTGCCTT
The DNA here is from genome assembly GCF_020615455.1 of Coregonus clupeaformis. NCBI lineage: Eukaryota > Metazoa > Chordata > Actinopteri > Salmoniformes > Salmonidae > Coregonus > Coregonus clupeaformis. The sequence continues at coordinate 204,413 of NW_025534324.1, forward strand.
CTCACTAATGGAGGACTGATGTTTCCTTGGCTTCCAACTCCAACACAATCCCAAGTTGTGATGAGTAAGGATATAGTGCACTTCTGCTCGCTGGCTCAGCAATAATGGGTTTTGTGAGGCAGTAAAAGTACTGTAAAGCCACTTTCTGGAGTTAGCTAATTTGAGTAGGGTGAAGTTGCCCCTAGACGCTGATCTTGGCTCAGTTTAGCATTTTCCCTACTAATGGTTAAGGTTAGGTCTGTGGGAGGGGAAGCTGATCCTAGATCTGTATCTAGAGGAAATTTCACCCCGGAGCTAGGTAATGTATGCCAGGAGGAGCACTGTGCATCTTAGTAATGACAGGCAGGACAATAGAAGCTAAACCAAGCTAAACCAACCCGAGCTGTTCTGACCATGTGATCTGAGCAGGGCAAGTTATTGCCAATAACTAGGACCTGGAGTTTTTCCTGGGCTTTTCTCTAGACCTCCGTGTCTAACATCTCTGGTTACAAAGATACAGTACTTCCTAACTGAGTTGCCAGGGAGGAGGGAAACTGCTATTCTGGACCTGGTCTCCATTGTAATAGAGATGACCTACAGTGCCTTCAGAAAGTATTCACACCCGTTGACTTTTTCCACATCTTGTTGTGTTACAGGCTGAATTTTAAATGTATTACATTTTGATTATTATTATTATTGTGTCCTCGTGTAAATAGCCTGTTTTTTTTTGTTGTGTCTTTTTTTCGTATATATTTCTCTATCTCACTTTCCATCCTTAACTAAATATACTTTCCTGCAACCCGCCACACCCATTGTGGAACGGATTCTATTATTTCTTAATTCCTTTTATCAAGAACCCACGGATGAAACTAGCCAGCTAGCCAGCTAACTAGCTACTTGCTATTAGCTATTGCTATTAGCCACCGTTAGCGGTCTTCACCACTGTCCGTGGCCTGCACTACCTACCAGCCAGCTCTAGCCTGGACAATTATCGGCCAGTCTGCACAGCGTGCTATCGACCCAGAGCATTTCTGATTTTCTGCCGGAATCACTGAATCACTGGACCTTAACACCGGATCATCACAACTAGCTGGCTGCAACCAAATAGATGTTGTTGTTGGCTAATCACCACTAATCACCACTTGTCCCAAAGCTTGCACCAGTTAGCCTTGAGCTAGCCTCGAGCCAGGCCCATCTCCCGGCTATCCACCTTTCTGTCAACCGGACGGGACCTCCTATTGTCGACACGGAGCCCCACCGATCCATCACGACTGGTCTGCCAACGTAATCATCTGATGTGGTTTCAACAGGCTTCCCGTTGCGGCGACCATGAAGATCCATCTGCTAGCACCCGGCCCGCTTAGCACGCGCAATCAACAGCCGTGCCTCCTGCTCACCTGTGCTGTAGGTGCCTACGAACTGCTCCCCGGACTTACCTATTGCTGTTCACTGGACCTTATGATCACTCAGCTACACATCTGATGCCCGCTGGACTGTTCCTTTACACGGTACCCCATCCTGTTTTATCTGTTTAGCTTCAGCCCAAACTTTCGTCGCCATTACCAGTTATTGTCTTAGCCCTCTCGAATAACACCTGTGATTGCGTTATGCCTCTCTCCCATGTCAATATGCCTAGCCTATTGCTGTTTGGGTTAGTTGTTATTTTACTATTTCACTGTAAAGCCCCCAGTCCCGCTCAACCTGCCTCAGATAGCTTCTTTGTCCCACCCCCCATACACGCGGAGACCGGCTCAATCGGTACCTCCAGTGATGCTATCTCTTTCATCGTTACCCAATGCTTAGGTGTACCGCCACTGTACTCATACCCTTCCATATCCTTGTCTGTACATAATGCCCTGAATCTATTCTACAAAGCCCGGAAATCTGCACCGTTTATTCTCTGTACCCAACGCACTAGAAGACCAGTTCTTAAAGCCTTTAGCCGTATACTTATTCTATTCCTCCTCTGTTCCTCTGGTAATGTAGAGGTTAACCCAGGCCCTGTAGCCCCCAGTATCACTCCTACTCCCCAGGCGCTATCATTTGTTGACTTCTGTAACTGTAGAAGCCTTGGTTTCTTGCATGTTAACATCAGAAGCCTCCTCCCCAAGTTTGAGTTATTCACTGCGTTAGCACACTCTGCCAACCCTTATGTTCTAGCAGTGTCTGAATCCTGGCTTAGGAAGGCCACCAAAAATTCAGAAATGTCCATCCCGAACTACAACATTTTCCGTCTAGATAGAACTGCCAAAGGGGGCGGAGTTGCAATCTACTGTAGAGATAGCCTGCAGAGCTCTATCATACTATCCAGGTCTGTGCCCAAACAGTTTGAGCTCCTACTTCTAAAAATCCACCTTTCCAGAAATAAGTCTCTCACTGTTGCCGCTTGCGACAGCCCCCCCTCAGCCCCCAGTTGTGCCCTGGACACCATATGTGAATTGCTTGCCCCCATCTATCCTCAGAGTTCGTACTGCTTGGTGACCTAAACTGGGATATGCTTAACACCCCGGCCGTCCTACAATCTAAACTAGATGCCCTCAATCTCACACAAATTATCAAGGAACCTACCAGGTACAACCATAAATCCGTAAACATGGGCACCCTCATAGATATCATACTGACTAATTTACCCTCTAAATACACCTCCGCTGTCTTCAACCAGGATCTCAGCGATCACTGCATCATTGCCTGGGTCCGTAATGGGTCCGCGGTCAAACGACCACCCCTCATCACTGTCAAACGCTCCCTAAAACACTTTAGCGAGCAGGCCTTTCTAATTGACCTGGCCCGGGTATCCTGGATGGATATTGACCTCATTCCGTCAGTAGAGGATGCCTGGATGTTCTTCAAAAGTGCTTTCCTCTCCATCTTAAATAAGCATGCCCCATTCAAAAAATTCAGAACTAAGAACAGATATAGCCCCTGGTTCACCCCAGACTTGACTGCCCTTGACCAGCACAAAAACATCCTGTGGCGTACTGCATTAGCATCGAACAGCCCCCGCGATATGCAACTTTTAATGGAAGTCAGGAACCAATATACACAATCAGTTAGGAAAGCAAAGGCTAGCTTTTTCTAACAGAAATTTGCATCCTGTAGCACTAACTCCAAAAAGTTTTGGGACACTGTAAAGTCCACGGAGACATCTGGCCCTTCATGGTATACATCTGGCCCTTCATTGGACACCAACGAGCTTCAATGCCATACAACACTCCTTCTGTGGCCTCCAACTGCTCTTAAACGCTAGTAAAACTAAATGCATGCTCTTCAATCGAACGCTGCTTGCACCCGCCCGCCCGACTAGAATCACTACTTTCGGTGGGTCTGACTTAGAATATGTTAGACAACTACAAATACCTAGGTGTCTGGTTAGACCGTAAACTCTCCTTCCAGACTCACATTAAGCATCTCCAATCCAAAGTTAAATCTAGAATCGGCTTCCAACAAAGCCTCCTTCACTCATGCTGCTAAACATGCCCTCGTAAAACGTACTATCCTACCGATCCTTGACTTCGGCGATGTCATTTACAAAATAGCTTCCAACACTCAACTCAGCAAATTGGATGTAGACTATCACAGTGCCATCCGTTTTGTCACCAAAGCCCCATATACTACCCACCATTGTGACCTGTACGCTCTCGTTGGCTGGCCCTCACTACATATTTGTCGCCAAACCCACTGGCTCCAGGTCATCTATGAATCACTTCTAGGCAAATCCCCGCCTTATCTTAGCTCATTGGTCACCATAGCAACACCCACCCGTAGTATGCGCTCCAGCAGGTATATCTCACTGGTCATCCCCAAAGCCAACACCTCCTTTGGCCGCCATTCCTTCCAGTTCTCTGCTGCAAATGACTGGAACGAACTGCAAAAATCTCTGAAGCTGGAGACACTTATCTCCCTCATTAACTTTAAGCATCAGTTGTCAGAGCAGCTTACTGATCACCGTACCTGTACACAGCCCATCTGTAATCAGCCCACCCAACTACCTCATCCCCATATTGTTATATACATTGTTATTTATTTTGCTCATTTGCACCCCAGTATCTCTATTTGCACATCATCTTCTGCACATCTATCACTCCAGTGTTAATACTAAATTGTAATTATTTTGCACTATGGCCTATTTATTGCCTTACCTCCATAACCTACTACATTTGCACACACTGTATATAGATTTTCTATTTTCTATTGTGTTATTGACTGTACGTTTTTGTTTATTCCATATGTAACTTTGTTGTTGTTTTTATCGCACTGCTTTGCTTTATCTTGGCAGTTGTAAATGAGAACTTGTTCTCAACTGGCTTACCTGGTTAAATAAAGGTCTACACACAATATCCCATAATGTCAAAGTGGAATTTCATTTTTAGAATTTTTTACAAATTAATACAAAATGAAAAGCTAAAATGTCTTGAGTCAATAAGTATTTAACCCTTTTGTAATGACAAGCCTTAATAAGTTCAGGAGTAAATATTTGCTTAACAAGTCACATAATATGTTTTCCAAATGCCTCGCAAAGAACAGCACCGATTGGTAGATGGGTAAAATAAAAAATAATACAGACACTGAATATCCCTTTGAGCATGGTGAAGATATTAATTAGGCTTTGGATGGTGTATTAAAACACCCAGTCACTACAAAGATACAGGGAAGGAAGGAAACCGCACAGGGATTTTACCATGAGGCCAATGATGATTTTAAAACGGTTACAGAGCTTAACGGCTATGATAGTAGAAAACTGAGAATGGAACAACATCATTGTAGTTACTCCATAATACTAACCTAAATGACAGAGTGAAAAGAAAGAAGCCTGTACAGTATAAAAATATTCCAAAACATGCTTCCTGTTTGCTTCAAGGCACTAAAGTAATAGTGTGAAAAATGTGCCAAAGAAATGAACTTTTTGTCCTGAATACAAAGCGTTATGTTTGGGGTTAATCCAACACATCACTGAGTACCACTCTTCATATTTTCAAGCATGGTGGTTGCTGCATCATGGTATTGGTATGCTTGTCATCGGCAAGGACTGGAGAGTTATTTAGGATAAAAAGAAATGGAATGGAGCTAAGCATAGGCAAAATCTGATAGGAAAACCTGGTTCAGTCTGCTTTCCAACAGACACTGGGAGATTAATTCACCTTCCAGCAACTACAATGATGTTGTTCCATGCTCTTCCTCCCGGACTGCCCGTTCCATGATCTCGCCATCACGGTTGACAACTCCGTTGTGTCCTCCTCCCAGAGTGCAAAAAACATTACTGCAACTCGCTGTTGGCTGGGCTCCCTGCCTGTGCCATTAATCCCCTACAACTCATCCAGAATGCCGCAGCCCGTCTGGTGTTCAACCTTCCCAAGTTCTCTCACGTCACCCCGCTCCTCCGCACACTCCACTGGCTTCCAGTTGAAGCTTGCATCTGCTACAAGACCATGGTGCTTGCCTACGGAGCTGTGAGGGGAACGGCACCTCTGTACCTTCAGGCTCTGATCAGTCCCTACACCCAAACGAGGGCATTGCGTTCATCCACCTCTGGCCTGCTGGCCCCCCTACCTCTGCGGAAGCACAGTTCCCGCTCAGCCCAGTCAAAACTGTTTGCTGCTCTGGCACCCCAATGGTGGAACAAGCTCCCTCACGATGCCAGGACAGCGGAGTCACTCACCACCTTCCGGAGACACTTGAAACCCTACCTCTTTAAGGAATACCTGGGATAGGATAAAGTAATCCTTCTACCCCCCCCAAAAAAAATATATACATATTGTAAAGTGGTTATCCCACTGGCTATAAGGTGAATGCACCAATTTGTATGTCGCTCTGGATAAGAGCGTCGGCTAAATGACGTAAATGTAATGTAAATGTAAGCAAGACAATAACCTAAAACACAAAACCAAATCTACACTGGAGTTGCTTACCAAGAGGACATTGAATGTTCCCGAGTGGCCTAGTTACAGTTTTGACTTAAAACCTATGCCAAGACTTGAAAATGACTGTCTAGCAATGATCAACAACCAACTTCACAGAGCTTGAAGAACGTTAAAAAGAAAAATTGTCAAATATTGCACAATACAGGTGTGCAAAGCTCTTAGACTTACCCCAAAAGACTCACAGCTGTAATTGCTACCAAAGGTGTTTCTAACATGTAATGACTCAGGGGTGTGATTAATTATCTAATCAAGATATGTTAGTGTTTTGTTTTTCATTAATAAATAAAAAAAAATTGAATTTTTCTTCCACTTTGACATTGCAGCGTATTTTGTGTAGATCATTGACAAAAAAGACAATTAAATCCATTTGAATCCCACTTTGTAACAGAACAAAATGTTGAAAAAGTCAAATGGTGTGAATACTTTCTGAAGGCACTGTATGTGGGACAACCTGACCAGTTCAGGTTTCGTATGGGTTCTCCATCTGGCTAGAAGTCCAACATCAAACCTAAGGGCTTCTGGGTAATAGAGTAAAGGTGAAGCACAGCTGGACTTTCATGACTAACACATGACCTGGATGAATCAGATAATATCTCCTCAAAGAGCAAAGGAAGCTTGTTTGGTTTCACATGTCCAATATAAATCTAAGCAGATGTGGGCCCAGCCCTGCTCAAGTATGTTCGATCCAAAGGAATCAAATCATGCTCACACACACACATACTAATTTGCAATTAGTAGTGGAATAAACTAGAGTAATTACTAGACCATTAGAATTTACTACAATATAGCCTATATTCACTGATTTCAATAGGGCCGTAGGCCATGACTCTGATCATGTTCCAAATTAACTTTCAATCTAGTGACACAGTCAGGGAATTAATATCAAACTCAGAAATCACCTTTTAACTCTGATGATCTGATCTCTCATTGGCTTGATGTCTTGGAAACTCTGTTGGTTGACCAGACTGTAGACTAGTATGAAGCCCTGGCCGTTCTTGATGTAAAGGTCTCTCATAGAAGCAAACTGCTCTGTCCCAGCAGTGTCCAGAATCTCCAGCACCGACGGGGAGGAATCCACCTCGATCTCCTTTCGATAAAAATCTTCAATTGTCGGGTCATACTTCTCTATGAAGGTTCCGGTCACAAATTGCACGGTGAGAGCAGACTTGCCGACACCTCCGCTGCCGAGGACCACGACTTTATACTCACGCATTGCCCCACTGATGCCGTCAAGGATGATTAGAATAATTTGTAAAAATGCCACTGCCTCCTGCCGACATCAAAGCAATTAAATAGGCTAATCTAAAGTAATAACATTTTATAGAATGTCCATATCATAACACAAAATAGCCTACGACAATTGATGGGACATTATAATAACTTCATTACAGAAAACCCCACATTAATAATCTAAGAGAAAAAAAGAAAAAAAACATATGCATTTGAGTTCAACTATCTATAGCCTGATTTGTTCATAATTTCAGACCATGGTTAAAAACTTGCTTCAGTTCTGCATGCCTTCTTCAGGAATCCTTTGGAGACTCCAGAATGATTTAGGCAGAGGGAAAACATAGTTTTGAAATACCTTGCTGGAAAGGTTAGGCTGGCATATGTAGTAACATTCCGAATTGCATCACTCTATGTCCACCACTTATGCCTTTCTGACATTCTTCAGTCGCCATTCTCGCGGGTGGTGACAAAATATCTCGTCTCTCATCGGTGTCCGTAGGCCTTTATGCGATCTGTCTCCCATCTCAATGACGACCACACCTGAAACTATATAATATGCCTACTCTCTCTTATGGAAAGAGGCTAACAGACGAATGGAGCTTTTCATTGGTTACGTCCCACTTTAAGCCTCGCCCACATGTTGTACGTCAGGTTGTATCAGATACTTTTTCTTGAATACAATAGTCTGTACAATAGTGACATCTTCAGACAGAACAGAATCAAGTATGCCTATCTGGTACCAACCCGGATGCTTTTTATATGGTAACTGCTCCTCACCTAACGAAACAAGGGAGACCAAGAACCAGTCATGTGTGACCATGGGAAATCAGCAAATTGTATCACAAATAGCGATTTAAAAAAAAAAAGTGCTTAAACAATGATCCACTGTTAATTTGTATCTGCCCTAATCTATTCAAATAAATCAATTTCAACATGAACAAAGGGAAAATATTCAAGTTAGATACATGTTCAATAATAAGCGTATCATTTTAAATCCACTGAATGCGCCGCTTAGTTCATAGAATCAGTTATGTGAGTAACCTCTGATATCCGCTATTAGCGGTTGTGACAAACAGAGCGGTTTCTGTTTTCTACCTACACATTTGTCTCTAACTTTTGAGGCATCCTATCCGATTATTTTTTTTAAACAGCCAGATCGATTTGATCCTGGATTGCAAAAAAGAGGATTACAGAATCCGGATCATTTTGATCTAGGTTGAACACTTTGAAAAAATGGGCGTAGGGTGAAAAAACCTTAGAAAAACTGTCCAGAAAGGTAACCAATATAAGCAACACTCGTTATGTTCCGTTTAACTTGTTCAGTGATTTTTTGGTTGACATTTAGAAAGTTCACATAGAAAATACACACTGCTACGGTGCGTTCCCATTGAACTGTTTAGTGTAGATAAAAACAGCTAGAAGTAATGTCACATCTAAAAAAAAAAATCTCAAAACCTAGTGTCTCGAATAAAAATGAAGTGGTTGAAGTGTTTCCATTATCCATATATTGCACATTAATAAATTGGTGACAGCCTGTATGCCCTCCCAACTACAGTGCCTTCAGAAGTATTCACACCCCTTGGCCTTTCCCCCAAACGGTTGTGTTACAGCCTGAATATATTGATTAAATTGAGATTTTGTGTCACTGGCCTACACACAATACCCCATAATGTCAAAGTGTAATAATGTTTTTAGATTTTTTTTATGGCAAGCCTAAATAAGTTCAGGAGTAAAAAAGTGATTAACAAGTCACATAATAAGTTGCATGGACTCACTCTGTGTGCAATAATAGTGTTGAACATGATTTTTGAATGACCACCTCATCTCTGTACCCCACACATACAATTATCTGTAAGGTCTCTCAGTCGAGCAGTGAATTTCAAAAAACAGATTCAACCACAAAGACCAGGGAAGTTTTCCAATGCTTCACAAAGGGCACCTATTGGTAGATGGGTAAAAAAAATCAAAAAATAAAAGCAGACATTGAATATATTTAAGCATGGATGGTGTATCAATACACCTAGTCACTACAAAGATACAGGCATCCTTCCTAACTCAGTTGCCGGAGAGGAAGGAAACCGCTAAGGGATTTCACCCTACTAACCTAATTGACAGAGTGAAAAGAAGGAAGCCTGTACAGAATAAAATATTATAAAACATGTATCCTGCAAACATGCAATAAGGCACCAAAGTAAAACTGCAAATAATATGGCAAAGAAATGAAATGTATGTCCTGAATACAAAGCGTTATGTTTGGGGCAAATCCAACACATCACTGAGTACCACTCTTCATATTTTCAAGCATGGTGGTGGCTGAATCGTGTTATGGGTATGCTTGTCATCTGCAAGGACTAGGGAGTTTTGTAGGATAAAAAGAAACGGAATAAAGCTAAGCACAGGCTAAATTAGATATTTTTGTATTTCATTTTCAATAAATTTGCAAAAAATGTCTAAAATAAACATTTGTTACATCGTTGAAAAAACATTTAGCAAGCAGTAGGCATTTAGAATTACATGTGGAGTGGAGCTTTATATAGTAGTTATGTGATGACATCACGTGCCCCGCGTATCTTCAAAATTATCCAGCAATCCTAATCTTTTAAAAATAAAATACTGTTTCCATCATCATATGTCGCAATAAAGAAAGTTCAACAAAAGAAAAATCCACCTGTCGAAACAGATAACATTTTGTTGATCTTTACAACATGTCTCCTATAGCTGCCGTTTCCATTACACGTTGCAATGTTTTTTGAGACATTGCTTTTGTTGAATAAACCTGTGTCAATGGAAACCTGTCTACTGATATGTATAATACTTTATTGCAGAGGACGACAGTGTCCATTATTTTCAGCATGGGGCACTAGCAACTTTGGTTTAGTGTTGCAACAACTAAAGATTGGCAACTCGGGCAAGACCAAAGTTCAATGTTCTTCAATGCAGCCTCGATCCAATGGCCTACTGCAGGGTTCTTCAATTCCGGTCCTGGAGGGCCGAAACATCTCTGTTTTTCATCTTCTCCTTCTAATCAGGGGCTAATTCAGACCTGGGACACCAGGTGAGTGCAATTAACTACCAGGTATAAATAAAAAACAGACGTGTTACGGCCCTACAAGACCGGATTTGAAGAACCCTGGCCTACTGTATCAATAATGAAAAACAAATCGGCCATATTTATTTCTCCCAGTTAGATATACAGAAATAAGTGAAGTTGCTGGAGCGTCATCCAGGAATGAACTGGTTGCTAAAATGGGGCTGCTCACTTAGTCCTTTATGTAACTACACTGCTCGAAAAAATAAAGGGAACACTAAAATAACACATCCTAGATCTGAATTAATGAAATAATCTCATTAAATACTTTTTCCTTTACATAGTTGAATGTGCTGACAACAAAATCACACAAAAATTATCAATGGAAATCAAATTTATCAACCCATGGAGGTCTGGATTTGGAGTCACCCTCAAAATTAAAGTGGAAAACCACACTACAGGCTGATCCAACTTTGATGTAATGTCCTTAAAACAAGTCAAAATGAGGCTCAGTAGTGTGTGTGGCCTCCACGTGCCTGTATGACCTCCCTACAACGCCTGGGCATGCTCCTGATGAGGTGGCGGATGGTCTCCTGAGGGATCTCCTCCCAGACCTGGACTAAAGCATCCGCCAACTCCTGGACAGTCTGTGGTGCAACGTGGCGTTGGTGGATGGAGCGAGACATGATGTCCCAGATGTGCTCAATTGGATTCAGGTCTGGGGAACGGGCGGGCCAGTCCATAGCATCAATGCCTTCCTCTTGCAGGAACTGCTGACACACTCCAGCCACATGAGGTCTAGCATTGTCTTGCATTAGGAGGAACCCAGGGCCAGCCGCACCAGCATATGGTCTCACAAGGGGTCTGAGGATCTCATCTCGGTACCTAATGGCAGTCAGGCTACCTCTGGCGAGCACATGGAGGGCTGTGCGGCACCCCAAAGAAATGCCACCCCACACCATGACTGACCCACCGCCAAACCGGTCATGCTGGAGGATGTTGCAGGCAGCAGAACGTTCTCCACGGCGTCTCCAGACTCTGTCACGTCTGTCACGTGCTCAGTGTGAACCTGCTTTCATCTGTGAAGAGCACAGGGCGCCAGTGGCGAATTTGCCAATCTTGGTGTTCTCTGGCAAATGCCAAACGTCCTGCACGGTGTTGGGTTGTAAGCACAACCCCCACCTGTGGACGTCAGGCTCTCATACCACCCTCATGGAGTCTGTTTCTGACCGTTTGAGCAGACACATGCACATTTGTGGCCTGCTGGAGGTCATTTTGCAGGGCTCTGGAAGTGCTCCTCCTGCTCCTCCTTGCACAAAGGCGGAGGTAGCATTCCTGCTGCTGGGTTGTTGCCCTCCTACGGCCTCCTCCACGTCTCCTGATGTACTGGCCTGTCTCCTGGTAGCGCTTCCATGCTCTGGACACTACGCTGACAGACACAGCAAACCTTCTTGCCACAGCTCGCATTGATGTGCCATCCTGGATGAGCTGCACTACCTGAGCCACTTGTGTGGGTTGTAGACTCCGTCTCATGCTACCACTAGAGTGAAAGCACCACCAGCATTCAAAAGTGACCAAAACATCAGCCAGGAAGCATAGGAACTGAGAAGTGGTCTGTGGTCACCACCTGCAAAACCAGTCCTTTATTGGGGGTGTCTTGCTAATTGCCTATAATTTCCACCTGTTGTCTATTCCATTTGCACAACAGCATGTGAAATGTATTGTCAATCAGTGTTGCTTCCTAAGTGTACAGTTTGATTTCACAGAAGTGTGATTGACTTGGAGTTACATTGTGTTGTTTAAGTGTTCCCTTTATTTTTTTGAGCAGTGTATATAGAGAGGTATCATCATCACATGACTCAACACTGTGAAAGAAGGCATACATCATCCTGCAAGTAACCCAGTAAACAATACTCGATATTAAACGTTTTCCATTGCAAACATGATCGTAGATATACTTCAGGACCCTGATACATCCTCAAATCACAGGTGTCAAAATCCATTACTGAAGGTGCCAGTCTGCACTACAGGTTTTCCTTTTAAAATCTCTGCATTAGACCTGAAAAACCATGGGTGTGGACTCCCACTTAGACCAGTGGTTCCCAACTCCAGGGCCCAATACAGGCTAAAATATTGGCCCCATGTAGGCTGCCCACGTTGGGCCAATGCGCCTTTGTTCATCGGCTCCTCATTGGCCCTAAAGCAGTTGGCCCCAAGGGCAGCCCTCACCATTTGGGCCCCAATATGAGTTTATGGTATTGGCCCTATGTGTTTTGCCCACCCTATGCCAATTTATCAGTTTGATCTATTATTTATTTATTACAATTTAACTCAAATATAAAGTGTACAATTTCCAAGTCTTATAGGTATTTAGTGAATTTGTTACATTGTATCAGAAAGACAACCAAGTTGTTACCATCATACTTATACTGTATTTTTTACAAGATAAACTGCGCAGTTTCCTATGTCACATGTTTAAAACAATCTTTATTATATACATTAGAAATTATCTATGTTTTGTGTGTGTGTTATTGCTTAGCTGGATGCCTTGAAGCAGCAGAATTCCAAATATCAAGAGAAGGTCAACCTGTCTAAGGAGCAGCTCAGCTCAGAGAACCAATAATTCATATACAGTATACACTAGATGACTGACATTTCCTTAAAGGATATATTTTTTAGATTAGTAATGTTACCTTCCAACAACAAAATACTTAAATACATGTAATTTTGTCCTTGAAACATTTAATTGAAACACTGTGGAATTCCATTCATTCCTATGGAGGACTGCTCCTACTGAGGTGTGCCAATATGGCCAACTGTCACGCCCTGGCTCTGGGGACTCTTAAAAGTTGAGCCAGGGTGTGTAGTGTCTGTGTTGTGTTTTCTATGTTCATGTTGTAGTTCGTGTATTTCTATGTTGGCGGGGTGGTTCCCAATCAGAGGCAGCTGTGGCTCGTTGTCTCTGATTGGGAACCATACTTAGGCAGCCTGTTTTGCACAGTTCATTGTGGGATCTTGTTCCGTAAGGTTTGTTTTGGTGTTTAACCTAGGACTTCACGTATCGTTTTGTTGTTTTGTTATTTGTGTATAGTACTCATTAAAAGATGTACGCATATCACGCTGCGCCTTGGTCCGCTTCATATAACGACGATCGTGACACCAACCAGTGGCTTCAAAGCCTCTCAATGGCTAATACATAGCATCAGCAATCCAGGGCTTATACTGCATACATAATTGCAGAGAACCAGAAGATCAGCAGCCTGTGCCAGGAGATGGAGAAGCATCCAGCTGCATATTATGCTTGCTGATGCCGTGTAGTCTGCTAAACTCAAAGCGCATGTGCGTGATGCTCAGGTGGTATTTTTGCATCTCAAATGGTAGCACGTGCTCGCCTAACCTGTAAACGTTTGTTGGTCTCATGTATCGCGTGAGTCAGTTGCATTGTTCCAGAACGTCAATACCAGTAGACACACTAGCTGTGGTCCGGGCGTTATGTTAACCACTGTTGCTTATACAGCTAGCTAGTACACACTAGCTAGCTAGTACACACTATTTTTCACATTGTAGTATTGTGCACATGCTAGGCAGAGATGGTAGGGGGACTCACAACTCATAAACACATCCTATTTTGTCTATGTAGAGTAAGATGATGGTAAGGATCTTCAACTAATAGGCATAAACCACCTGAATATTGATATTCATTCGATTTTACTTGAAGGTTGTGTGATTTAGAGAAATAAATGGTTATAAAAATAACATTTTCAAACACCAAACAATTGGGTGGCCAACCCTTCTGGAGAGCAAGCAGGATTTTCTTCCAGACTGTCACACCCTGGCTCTGGGACTCTATATGTTGAGCCAGGGTGTGTTCATTCTATGTGTTCTATTTCTATGTTGGGGGTTCTAGGTTGTGTATTTCTATGTTGGCCTGAGTGACTCCCAATCAGAGGCAACGAGTGTCAGCTGTTGGCTGGTTGTCTCTGATTGGGAGCCATATTTATACTGTCTGTTTTCCTTTTGTGTTTGTGGGTTCTTGTTCCGTCATTGTCACCGTGGACTTCACGAGTCGTTTATTGTTTTTGTTCGTGCTTTAATATAATAAAGTAACATGTTCATTCATCACGCTGCGCATTGGTCTACTTCTCTCCCTGACGATCGTGACACAGACCTATTTTAAAGAGATGGTTCACCAAAATTACAAAATACAAAATATTTGTGTCCTTACCTTGAAAGCAGTCTATGGACAAGGAGACTGTAATCTATGATTTGGTTGCCCACGGCCATCAACCATTAATATTAGTATTCCCTGTGCAGAGCATTTGTCTAGTGGTAACACACCCCTGCGCATACAACTAAGAACAGGGCTCAATCCCTGCTTCCAACTTTCTCACATTTTCTCCCACTTGCCTGTCTCCCAATGTAATTTCATTACTGTCTGAATAAGTGTCAAACCACCTAAAAAATATTAGCATACTTTAAACTTCATCCCACAAAAATCTAAATGTAAAAAAGTAATTGAATTTTGAGTGTTGTATTTCATGTTCAAAGCATTCTGAATACACCTGACCTGTGATTTTTTTTCACCATGGTCATAGGCCTAAGCAATTTTCCCTCAAACACTGAGCAAATTTCAGGTCTGCTGAGCTCAAACTTGAACTTTGTGAAAATTCTGTGCAACTTTCGGCGCATATTTACTGTGATCACTGAGGCTGTACCCACTTTAAGTTACAGTTTCAGACAATGGTCAAGTAGGCTACTGTGGCTATTTGATCATAATGTAGTCCTACCAGTGTGGCCTACCATCAAAAACAAGGGAGAAAATGCATCCCATAACATTAACATGGAAATAGCTGTTCTATCATTCAGCCTACAGTAGCAGCCAATGTGTGGTGTTCAATGTAGGCCTACATTCCATGAGACTTTTGGAAAAAAAACATGCAGGGTTTGACATTAACCTGTTTATCCACTTGTCCTTCAGACAAGGAGGTGACTGAAAATGTTGTTGTGTTGTTTGATGCAAGAAACCACTTTACAAAATAAAATGTATTATTATTCCCATACCATTATCACAGAGAATCAGACAAATTATGCTACCCTCTGCCTATTGGCTCCAGCTTATTCAAGCCTGTCTCAAAATACAACACTGCCCCTTTAAGCCAAAAAAAAGCTCTTTACTTGACTGACTTTTCAAACATGTCTAGAAATGTACCACTTTTGTGCTCTTGTAGGAAGCAATCACTCCCCCATTGCTGACTACAAATGATCTTTAACTGGGCTAATAACTCACTAACTATGAAAAGGATACTGTATGAACAAATGTGAACACGTGGCTACATGCACCTCTCGCTTTGCATCTACTCATGACCACTCATGCAGTAAACACAGTCCAGTTCAAAGTGAATGGCACAGATCCATAAATGGCAATAGTCTATTTGCATATAGTCCTACTGCAGCAATATAATCCTACATATACAGTTGAAGTCAGAAGTTTACATACACTTAGGTTGGAGTCATTAAAACTAGTTTTTCAACCACTCCACATATTTCTTGTTAACAAACTATAGTTTTGGCAAGTCGGTTAGGACATCTACTTTGTGCATGACACAAGTAATTTTTCCAACAATTGTTTACAGACAGATTATTTCACTTATAATTCACTGTATCACAATTCCAGTGGGTCAGAAGTTTACATACACTAAGTTGACTGTGCCTTTAAACAGCTTGGATTGCAGAAAATTATGTCATGGCTTTAGAAGCTTCTAATAAGCTAATTGACATCATTTGAGTCAATTGGAGGTGGAGCTGTGGATGTATTTCAATGCCTACCTTCAAACTCAGTGCATTTTTGCTTGACATCATGGGAAAATCAAAAGAAATCAGCCAAGACCTCAGAAAAGAAAGTCTGGTTCATCCTTGGGAGCAATTTCCAAGCGCCTGAAGGTACCACGTTCATCTGTACAAACAATAGTACGTATAGTAAGTATAAACACCATGGGACCACGCATCCATCATACCGCTCAGGAAGGAGCCTAGAGATGAATGTACTTTGGTGCGAAAAGTGCAAATCAATCCCAGAACAACAGCAAAGGACCTTGTGAAGATGCTGGAGGAAACAGGTACTAAAGTATCTATATCCACAGTAAAACTAGTACTATATCGACATAACCTGAAAGGCCGCTCAGCAAGGAAGAAGCCACTGCTCCAAAACCGCCATAAAAAAGCCAGACTACGGTTTGCAACTGCACATGGGGACAAAGATCATACTTTTTGGAGAAATGTCCTCTGGTCTGATGAAACAAAAATAGAACTGTTTGGCCATAAATACCATTGATATGTTTGGAGAAAAAAGGGGGTAGGCTTGCAAGCCGAAGAACACCATCCCAACCGTAAAGCACGGGGGTGGCAGCATCATGCTGTGGGGGTGCTTTGCTGCAGGAGGGACTGGTGCACTTCACAAAATAGATGGCATCATGAGGAAGGAAAATTATGTGGATATATTGAAGCAACACCTCAAGACATCAGTCAGGAAGTTAAAGCTTGGTCGCAAATGGGTCTTCCAAATGGACAATGACCCCAAGCATATTTCCAAAGTTGTGCCAAAATGGCTTAAGGACAACAAAGTCAAGGTATTGGAGTGGCCATCACAAAGCCCTGACCTCAGTCCTATGGAAAATTTGTGGGCAGAACTGAAAAAGCGTGTGCGAGCAAGGAGGCCTAAAAACCTGACTCAGATACACCAGCTCTGTCAGGAGGAATGGGCCAAAATTCACCCAACTTATTGTGGGAAGCTTGTGGAAGGCTACCTGAAATGTTTGACCCAAGTTAAACAATTTAAAGGCAATGCTACCAAATACTAATTGAGTGTATGTAAACTTCTGACCCACTGGAAATGTGATAAAATAAATACAAGCTGAAATAAATCATTCTCTCTACTATTATTCTGACATTTCACATTCTTAAAATAAAGTGGTGATCCTAACTGACCTAAGACAGGGAAATTTTACTAGGATTAAATGTCAGGAATTGTGAAAAACTGAGTTTAAATGTATTTGGCTAAGGTGTATGTAAACTTCCGACTTCAACTGAAAAAAAAGTATTTGATCCCCTGCTGATTTTGTACGTTTGCCCACTGACAAAGAAATGATCTGTCTATAATTTTAATGGTAGGTTTATTTGAACAGTGAGAGACAGAATAACAACAAAGAAATACAGAAATACACATATCAAAAATGTTATAAATTGATTTGCATTTTAAATGAGGGAAATAAGTATTTGACCCCTCTGCAAAACATGACTTAGTACTTGGTGGCAAAACCCTTGTTGGCAATCACAGAGGTCAGACGTTTCTTGTACTTGGCCACCAGGTTTGCACACATCTCAGGAGGGATTTTGTCCCACTCCTCTTTGCAGATCTTCTCCAAGTCATTAAGGTTACGAGGCTGACGTTTGGCAACTCGAACCTTCAGCTCCCCTCCACAGATTTTCTATGGGATTAAGGTCTGGAGACTGGATAGGCCACTCCAGGACCTTAATGTGCTTCTTCTTGAGCCACTCCTTTGTTGCTTTGGCCGTGTGTTTTGGGTCATTGTCATGCTGAAATACCCATCCACGACCCATTTTCAATGCCCTGGCTGAGGGAAGGATTTGACGGTACAGAACCGAATATAATACCATAGCATAGTAGGCCTATAACATTACTGTTACACCAAAAACACCTCCTCATTTCTAGTGAGATTTTAGGAGCTGAAGCTGAATAGTCACATTTATTTTCTCATGTGGCCAAAACTCAACAGTGTGTCGCCACTAGGCAGGATACAATGCCTTGCAAAAGTATTCATCCCCCTTGGCGTTTTTCCTATTTTGTTGCATTACAACCTGTAATTTAAATGGATTTTTTTGGGACATTATGTAATGGACATACACAAAATAGTCCAAATTGGTGAAGTGAAATGAAAAAAATTACTTGTTTCAAGAAATTCTAAAAAATAAATAACGGAAAAGTGGTGCGTGCATATGTATTCACCCCTTTGCTATGAAGCCCCTAAATAAGATCTGGTGCAACCAATTACAATCAGAAGTCACTAAATCAGTTAAATAAAGTCCACCTGTGTGCAATCTAAGTGTCAAATGATCTGTCACATTATCTCAGTATATATATACCTGTTCTGAAAGGCCCCAGAGTCTGCAACACCACTACGCAAGGGGCACCACCAAGCAAGCGGCACCATGAAGACCAAGGAGCTCTCCAAACAGGTCAGGGACAAAGTTGTGGAGAAGTACAGATCAGGGTTGGGTTATAGAAAAATATCAGAAACTTTGAACATCCCACAGAGCACCATTAAATCCATTATTAAATTTTTTTTAAAGAATATGGCACCACAACAAACCTGCCAAGAGAGGGCCGCCCACCAAAACTCACGGACCAGGCAAGGAGGGCATTAATCAGAGAGGCAACAAAGAGACCAAAGATAACCCTGAAGGAGTTGCAAAGCTCCACAGCGGAGATGGGAGTATCTGTCCATAGGACCACTTTAAGCCGTACACTCCACAGAGCTGGGCTTTACAGAAGAGTGGCCAGAAAAAAAGCCATTGCTTACAGAAAAAAAAAAGCAAACACGTTTGGTGTTCGCCAAAAGGCATGTGGGAGACTCCCCAAACATATGGAAGAAGGTACTCTGGTCAGATGAGACTAAAATTGAGCTTTTTGGCCATCAAGGAAAACACTATGTCTGGCGCAAACCCAACACCTCTCATCACCCCGAGAACACCATGTTGTTTTTCCATCGGCAGGGACTGGGAAACTATTAATTATTAATTGACATGCAAATCCTAGCAGCTAGAAGTTGCAGTTATTTCCTCGTATAATAATATGTTTCCTTGTACCTATTTCCCTCTTTCAACCCCTTATCAGTTGTCTTTGTATTCTTGTAATCATGTAGCTACAGTGA